>NC_088099.1:140005016-140122516 GCF_036370855.1 Dromaius novaehollandiae | reverse complement strand
TCTAAAGCCAGCCAATATGAAATGCTGAGGATATGGATGTGTTGCCCTTCTGCCCTTCTCTGGAACTTGGCTGAAAAAATAAAGACTGTGCATTAAGCACTGCTCAGATTATAGCAGCTGGAGTCCTTTTCTGAGGCTAGACACCTACCTGAGTAAGCCCCATCTACCACTTTTCTTGAGATAATTCTTTTGAGCAGTTAAAAAGAGCGGCTGGTACATAGGCAAAGCAACCACAAAGCAATGCAGCTGTCCATATAAATACCTTCTGCATTGCCAAACATCATGTGGTATGTTAAAAAATAATAAATACATAATTGGGAGAGCAGTCCAGGTCTCCCCCCCCCCCCCCCCCCATCCTGCAGATTTTACATGCATATAAAGATACAGATTAATGTGATGGCAAAGATATCTAATGTAATAACTGCAACAACAGATAAAGACAGGCACTAGCATCTTTTTTGTATGAAGCATGTTCTGCATTAAATAGTTGCTCTGAAGGAGTTTCTTCATTCATTCTTTCAGCACATCTTAGTATTTCCTCCCTTTTCCAAAGGGATAATTGGTTCTTGGCAAGAATTAAGATTCAGTGTATATCATCCACCCATTAACACTCCTGTGCATACTCAGGTATTTCCTTTCCTGTGACAATATAAAGTCTGAAAAAGGTAAGTTTTGGCAGACACTGTTAATGGTATCACTGCTAAACAAAACAGGACCAGGGACTCCTTCCTGACTCTGAGGCCGGCACAGATCTGTCACATCTCCACTGTGCAGCCCTTAACAATGAGTCTTGCCTGGGCACCTTCTCTGAACTCTAATGCAGAATTATGTACTGTTCCTTGTGTGTGTTTTTCATTCAACATATTTGGAGTAATGTGGGGACTGCTCAGAGCAGTGCAGCCCATTAGAGAGGTGTTCTTATAGTATGAAAATAAGAGTATGTGTTCGATGCTCATGGATGTGGTAAGGGACACACCCAAGTGCTTGAGGGTGCAAAGTCTCCAGGGAGTGTGCTGGAAGACTGTTTAGCCTGAAGGAAGCAAAACTAGTGGGTTTTAATTTACAGTGCCTAGTGAGAATGGTCTCTCTTATGTGCTGTCCTCCGAGCCAGGTTGGCACATTGTCTTGGAGATGGCTACTTGGCTCAGGCCAAAATTGTGTGCGAGAACAGGTACGCAGTACTGAGAACCTGTGGTCTAGTGCTGGAGCTTGCTCCCTGGCCCTGTTTTATTTATCAGTGTTGCCTACTGAGTGCAGTTTTGTGCCAAGGAGCTCTAATGACTACAGCAGCCTAAGATTTTTGCTTCTCATCTCTATACGCAAAAGCTAAAGAGCTGCAGAGTAACTGGAAGATATGGAGATCTTTTCCTTTGAAAGTCCTTTTACTAGTCCTTCTACCTTCTGTAGCCTGGGAAGGAGACCTGTGCCATCTTACCATTGTGCATTGTCACTACCATCAAAATTTTGGTGCAAACTCCTGGTTTCAGAGGCTCTGAGGAGAACTATATACTGACAATGGTTTTGATCCACTGTGAAGTAGAGGTATTTTCACTTTCAAGACCTAACGTCTATATGGAGGTAAGCCTTCTGAAGGTCAACAGATATAAACCGATATTCTGAAGAGGCAGTGTCACCACGGCTTCATCCTAAACTTGAGTTTGTGCAAGAAGGTACTCATCTCTCTGAATTTCAAAAATAGCTGCCAGCCTCATTATCCTCTTCATATCAAAAAGTATCCTGCTCTAAAGCCCACTTTCCCTGAGATGCAAGAGATCTGGTTTTTTAACAGACACCATTGGCAGATGGTAGAGAGAGCAGCAGTGCTATAGCCAAATGGAGTAGAAATGAGATTTGGGGAGAAATACTTAAACAGAGGAAAGAAGGAAGATGGCAAAAAAGGGAGAGGAAATGATGAGATTATTTTATTGAATTACTGATTTTACTTTGAAAGATCTTGTTGAAATTTTTACTCAGTAAAGGAGCTGGCATTGAATTCAATACCACTTTTCTTGGTGTTCTGGCTTCTAAAGATTCTCTAGAATTGAGTGCAGTTCAATGACTTAGTCTTTTTATAATTAAAACAACCATTCTTTCTATGTTAAAAAGTTTTCACCAATGCATAGTATTGCTTCCACAACCTAAATAAATAACTATAGCTTTCCCATTTCCTACTGGGGAAGACAGTGATGCAGAAATTTTATTTACTAATTGCTGTCAAGGTGGTTAGAGGTACGTAGACATCTAAAGGTCAAAAATATTATCACTTCAGCATGCAGTCCTATTCTAGAAAGTAGGTTACTAAATGAAATTTAGTCAAATATATCCTGGAAAAATCTTGTCTGGAGTATCAGTAGTTTTTATTTGGGTTGGATGTATTGCCTTTTAGTAATAAAAAGAAGACAATACTAACATATATGTAAATTTTGCTGAGTATGACTTTCAATTACTAATGCTTACAACTGAGAGAACTAATCTTCAAATGATAGCTTATTAACCATAGCAACTGGATTAAAAATATATTTAATAAAACACTTAAGATTACATTGCATTGTTTTAAAGCAAAATTTTCTGTGCTGGCTCATTCACAAAATGATATTGATATGTCTACGTAAGGCCAAGGTTTAGCATCTATTTTGGTTCTCAAGCACTAACAATAGAAAGCTGTGGATGTATTCTTTCCCTCCTGAAATCAAAAACAAAGTATCTATACAACATCTCTGCTCTCATTTCCATGAATGACTTTAATGGAATTGTATTCATGTAAATCAAATTCTCAAATCAGGCAGTAGACTTCAATGAGATAGTGATTTGAATCTTAGCATAGTTGTTATTGAGAAAATGCTTTATTTTGTTCTAGTTGCAATTTCTTTCACATGTTTGTGAAGCACTGGGTCATGGGAAAATTTCCACTCCCCTCCCTGAAAAGGTTCAGCTTGTTAGGAAGGAAGCTCCATTTCACAGTGCCTATAAAATGTACTAAGTAAATTAAGTTTATAGGACAGTCATATGTTTTATTAGTGTTTCAGTGAGATAATTTTCATCATTTCATTTTAGAAACTCAAAACATATTTATTTTAAATATAAAATGATATAAAATGTGGTCGCTTATTTCAATTTGCCCCATTAGTCTGATAGCATCCGGTGCTAGTAGCTCTCAAACATTAGAAATAAAGACTGAAAATACAAGGCAAATTTAATGCTCGACTTTCACACAGATGTAAATTAGGTGTAACTCTAAAGAAATCAATGGTTTTAAAAAATGGAAAGCTATCAAAATCAAGCCCTGAGTCCTTATTAACCTTTATTGGCTCTTAATTTCTTAGCTGTTCTACCTAACATATTGAGGGAAAAGAAAGGAAGTATGACATGAGTCACATGACATAGGTCTGACAAAGAGTACAAAAGTTTAATAACAGGTGAGGAACTTGATTGTCTTGCTAATGAAACATTTTATAACAGTTCTCCTCTTGGAGGCTTACAAAGACTCACTTGCTGGCGAAAGGAAAAAAACATGACAGGAGATGAACTCTGGCCATGCAAGGTCCTTTCTTGAGATAACATAACTGTAGGAACTATAGCTAGATATCCAAGTAAATGGTAGAGAACTATTTGTCAAGAAGCAATGACAGTGGGAAACAGTAGCTGCTGTAACTCCTGCTGAATTTGCTAGGTCCATTATTGTGCAACTTTGTTCTACACTGTTTATCTGCCCAAAGAGTACTCGAGGATCAATTTCCCATAAGACTTTTCCACAGATATTTTAGTTTAAAGATGTGCAAAATATTGCTGTTCTATAGGTATTATAACATGCATGTATTTTAAACCTAACCTCTGGAGAATCAGCTTTTCCATAGGTGTGGTACAATGCTAATTACAATCCACATTTTGTACAAATCTGTTCTCTCAGACAGTACATTTTAAAATTACCTAGAAAAGACTTCCTCAAAAATAAATAATGTAATCCTCTTTTGAGGGAAAAGAAAGCATAACAGCTGCAAACTGCCCTTTGACACTACAATGCAAAACACCTGAAATAAGTGAAGATATTCTGGTAAATCCATAAGATAATCAGAAAAACATATAAAAGGACGCAGGAATAATAATGGGATTATAAAGGCCCTGGGTTGTGCTCAGTGGTGCAAAGTGTAGTTGGAGGCCTGTAGCTAGCAGTGTCCCCCAGGGGTCAATATGGGGTCCAGTATTGTTCAACTTACTCATCAGTGACCTGGATGAAGGGACAGAGTGCAGCCTCAGCAAGTTAGCTGATGACACAAAACTGGGAGGAGTGGCTGAGACACCAGAGGGCTGTGCTGCCATTCAGAGGGACCTCAACAGGCTGGAGAGATGGGCAGAGAGGAACCTCATGAAGTTCCACAACGGGAAGTGCAGGGTCCTGCACCCGGGGAGGAATAACCCCATGCACCAGTACAGGCTGGGGGCTGACCTGCTGGAGAGCAGCTCTGAGGAGAAGGACCTGGGAGTCCTGGTGGACAGTAAGTTGATCATGAGCCAGCAACGTGCCCTTTTGGCCAAGAAGGCCAATGGCATCCTGGGTTGCCTTAGGAAGAGCATTGCCAGCAGGTCAAGGGAAGTAATCCTACCCCTCTACTCATCCTTCGTGAGGCCGCATTGGGAGTACTGTGTCCAGTGCTGAGCTCCCCAATACAAGAGAGACATGGAGCTACTGGAGCAAGTCCAGCGAAGGCCTACTGAGATGATGAAGGGACTGGAGCATCTCTCGTGAGGAAAGGCTGGTGAGCTGGGACTGTTCAGCCTAGCGAAGAGAAGACTAAGGAGGGATCTTATCAATGTGTATAAGTATCTGAAGGGAAGGTGTAAAGAGAATGGTGCCAGAGTCTCCTCAGTGGTGCCCAGTGATAGGATGAGAGGGAATGGGCACAAACTGAAACACATGAAGCTCTGTCTGAACATGAGCAAAAATTTCTTTATTGTGAGGGTGACTCCACACTGGAACAGGTTGCCCAGAGAGGTGGTGGAGCCTCCTTGCTTGGAGATATTAAAAAGCCGTGGGGGTAGGGTCCTGGACAACATGCTCTAGGTGACCCTGCCTGAGCAGGGGGGTTGGACTAGATGATCTCCTGAGGTCCCTTCCAACTTCAACCATTCTGTGATTCTGTGAAATATCCTAACTGGCATTATGAAAGGAATGGGCTTGAAAACTATTGAACTGGAGAACAGTCGAAAGAATTTTTGTCAGAAATTCCCCCATGCTTCAGTAAATTTTCCTTTGATTCAAAAGACCTTCCTGGAATCTCAGGGCCACGCTTCTGAGATTGTACATTGTGGGACATTTCTTCTTCTGTTGTCCCTAGAGCACAGAGGGAAACTTGAAAAAAGAAGGTTCTGCATTTACCTAGAAACAGTAGAAAAGAGCTACATGTCTACGAGCAACTTTGTAAGTTTTTTCATAGTGTCTGAGAAGACAGGTTAAAACCTTTTCGTAAGACTGAGCAATCAGAAAGGTAACTTGTACTACTTGAGGCTGGGGAGTATGGCAGGGAGGGGCTCAGTTTTGTGCTATTTTAAGACACAAGTTTACTTTAAAGTTTTCTTTTTATTTTTATTACAAATCAAATGGTAACCAAAACAGACTAGTTTTCTAAACATTGATCTTGGTAAGGCAGAAATTATACTGGAGATGCTAAAGTGCATGACTTCTCAACCTGAATGGTTCCTGGGCAGCATCATATCTGTCAGAGTGACACTGACACGGCCAGGCTATTACAGACTGAGCTCCTGAATTACATACTGTCTGAGCTACTCTAAGGATATGAAAAATTGGATGGTTTATATAAAAGAAAAACTCAATTGTTCAATGACCAATAGATGAAAGAAAGTAACTGGCTTTTCATCTTTGAGACACATGGGACTGTGAAAATTAAGGAAGCTGGAGAAAAATTATAAATTAATTCATCATATTTTAGATATCTCAAACTCTAATCTGAGCTATCTAGTCAAATCATTTCCTTCCTCATCTCCTCTAATATCTTTCCCTTTTAGACTGTATTTGTTAAGAAGAAAGAAGTAGGAATTAAAAAGAATGAGAAGTAAATGGAAAAGAAAGTGAATAATGTTACATCAGCAGTGGTTGGACTGTATAGGTCAAAGGAGGCAGGACAAAATGTGGAGAATTATTATTACATTGAGTTCAATAAAATAGTAAGATCTAAGAAAGATCAGAATATATGTGGAAGTCTTTGCTGCATAACTGTACATAGATTTGTTAACGAAGTGATAATTAGATTACGGATCAGGATCTCACTGAAAGTAAGAACATAACAATGCTCAACATCCTCCCAGATATTTATCAAAGATTATAAGTAGTGATGCTAACAAGAAGGCCTTGTGTACTCTGAAGCTTGTCTTTTTCTTCTAGTCTAAGAAAAGGCAGTGTTTTTCCTTATAATTTGCCTTGCTTATATTCTTAGACCATCAAGACTATAACAAAACTATCATCACAGCAAATACTGTTAAAAACTAAATTTAATTTTAGCCTTCAGAATAGAATTTTCACCCCAAAGCAATACAGTGAGAGTATGTACATTGATTCAGATTCTTCTTCCTTTACCTTAAAGAAAATAATCCTGTATCCAAATGAGTCAGTATAAGCTTCATCACCAATTTCAACGGGACCAGATTCAATTGTCTATTTTATTTTGGTAGACTTCCTAGTCCCTAAGGGTTATTTGTAGAGAAGCATAACATTAAAAATAAGGATACTTTTCCTCATTTGGTATGCTTTTTCATTTTTATTTTAAAAATTGTAGAAAAACTAAAACTGGTAGCTTTGAAAATCTGTGCCAAATGAAAAGGGGGATTTTCTGGAGTTATTATAGGTAATTAAAATGCTACAGTAAAACTCCCTGATAGCTGTGACAGCCTGGCATGCCAAAGCAACTCACTGAAGCTGCTTTGGCCCATCACATCTGTGGAGGAGAGTTATGTTTAAGAAAGCTGCTCCTTTTCCTGAGTTGTCAACTCTCAGCTTTTTGCCCCAGTGCTAGTAGCCATGCCAACAACTGATGCCAAGTGATGATACAGATTCCATGTGTTTGTAGCAGAGCTGGATATTACAGGGATGAGAAATACAGGACTATCTATCTGTATTAAGAGAACAGCTTCTGCTCTCTTTTTCTTCAAAACTATCCTTGAGTACTGAGTAGTTCTCTAAGACATAATCCTTTCCACTACCACCCCCCAAAAAGGATGAAAAAGAGAGAGAAAAAAAAAACTTTCCAATTAACATTTCCTTGTACAAACCTCCTCAGTTTCCTGAATCGGCGAACAGTAGTCAGTCTCTTTTCCTTTTCCAGTCTCAATTACAAACTTTTGCTCTGCTATCACATACATGCTCAGTTATCACAGTGCTCCAGCTCAGAGAAAATATCCTATTCATTTTTGGAAAATACTTCTTAGGAGAACAAATAAGAGGAGGAAATAAAAGACCTAAATTCGTTCCCTCACTCCTCAGCCTGGAGTATCCTAAGTATTTATTCATAACAACATGTGAGTGCAGGGAATGTTTTGCTACAGAGACTGTAAAATGATTTGCCTGGAACATGGCTTCAAGAAGAAGTGGGTTTTGTCTGAAGATTAAGAATAGTGCCGATGCGAAGTTTAAGAAAAGAGTAAAGAAGGGAATACTTTCTAGGGACAACATCTTTTGAGAAGGGTAATGAATGGTAATTCAGTGGCTTGCACCAAACTGGCATCATAAAATCTTTATTCTCTTTCTGGTTATATCCTAAATTGGTTCCTTCTGTAGCACTAGCAGCAGCCCCCAGAGTACACTGTCAGATGACAGTTGTATTATGTTGGTCCTGTAGCAGATGTTTACTGTTTTGTCCTCAAGAAGGATTTGGTTTCCTGATCTATCTTCCCAGACACACATAGTCAAAAGACATGATACAAGAGGTTCTGGGTTTATTCCTAACTTTTTCCCCACATGCTTCAAGTAGTTATTTATTTCAAAAAAGAAATAATTACACCCAAATTGTCATATGCCAGCAAAATAAAGAACTGAAGTTTGGAAAATGAAACCATGATCCTAGTAAAAGAGAATTGGTGTCTAGGTAAAAGGCTGGAGAAGCAACAAGCTAAGCCATCACATCTGAAATCTGCGTATTTTAAAAGGCTGTTTGGAGAAGATAATGACTGGATTTGAAGATATTGCTTATAGTAAAATCATGTAAAATATTTAATACCTCAAATGCAACTTTAGGAGATTATAGTGCTTGTTGCAAGAAGTTTCTTATAAGGAGTTTTCTGTGGGAAATGCTTGATTGAGTCAATCAAAATACAGGACAACTATTATACATTTTATAATTTTGTACATGACAGTGAGGATTTCATTCTGGTAGGTCATTTGATTCTCTGCAGGTGGCTCTGTTGGTTTCTGGAATAGTATACTGTGAATTACATGTTACACAAATGAAAGACAGTTATAATTCTGGGTAACATTGTATTTGATTCTACAGACATCTTTAGGCCTAATGCAAAGATTTCTTTGAATAATTTATCCAGCTAAGTGTCTGTGGTCCCAAACTCCTAATTTAAAAATGTTGATAAATGAAGTATCTCTTTAGCTAATAAATGAAGTATCTCTTTAGTTATCCTTTGTCAGCAACATTCATTTTAATGGAAAGTGAGTTTACAGGGTTACATGATTGAACTACTGAGCCAAGTCAGTGTTGGCAAATGATGGGCTAAATTATTGATGTTACACACTAATGAATTCTGATGAGAAATAAAATACAGACATTACATTTCAAGTGGTTCATAATTATTTTTGTACTTTAAAAGCAATTTTATTCTTTTTCCAAATCATACTGGTTCTGTAAAACAAAAACATAGTTAGTGATTATAACCAAAATTATTGCGTTTGAGGCAAAAATGTTCCTGTAAGTTTTCTTATACAAGTATAATATTATTCACACTAGGATTATGATTTCTTTATATTCTTCTGGGAAAGGATAATTAAATTAAATGTCTAAATTTTTAAACCGCTGTCTTTAAATAAGATAATCTACTTTGCAACCATGGTTAAGAGTTCAGTAGATGAGTTTATAATCTATGATATATCAGCATGTTTACTAGCGATGTTCTGAACTACCATAATTAATTCAGGTAATGACAAAAACAGAAGAGCTGCCAAAAAGGAGCTTTCAACATGTAAACAGTTCATCATTAAACCTGTGTTATGATATATGTTTAAAATGAGTAGAAGGAAGTTATTCAACTTCAGATAGGCCAAAGTGATGTTGCGAGGTTGAATCATTAATTTAAAATGTCATTTCTCTGATTCTTTACTCACTGTACTGGATAAAGAAATTTAATTTCTTATTTTTTACTTATGAATCCATAGCTAAGCATTTGCTCATTTGGCAACATTATAACTTCATAAATTCTATCCTTAATCTTGTCTTCCTAAAAAATGGACTTCTAACTTTTCTTAATTATAAATTGAAGGCTTCTGTCAATTGCTGGGAAAGCAGATCTAGAAAGTGTCATTTCCTTTTCTTTTTGATGCATAAGAGCTGAAAAACATCTTTCATGTTGGCTCACAGCTGCATTCTCTTGCCATTCAAAACTACCATTGGCTTCTTGACTAAATAAGTACCTGCAAAACCTTTCTGGTTTGTTCAGAAGGGAAATACTGTGATCCAAATGATCTTTGAGAGGTTTGTCATTTCGGGCCAAATTCTCACGAGATTCATGAACTACAGTATCATCAAAATACACCTTGATGTCCTTAAACTTTAACCTGGTACCCAAATATGTATAACTATTTTAGCATGAAAGCCTCAGAAAAACAGCATTTTATATTAAAGTGAACTATTTAGAAGGTTGTTCACTCTATGGCAATATATGCAGCTATCAGTTCAGCTGGTGGAAGCAAACAGTACATTCAAACTATGTTTTCTTTAGTTTAGCCAGCACTGTTTAAGAAAACTGTGGCTGTATATCTTTTCCTGTATTGTCCCAAATACCGATAACACACATGCAGAAACAAAGACAGCTAAGCTCTGCGTGAAGAAGAAAGGATTCTTATATATTCTGCTAAAGAAAGAACCTGAATTAATAATTAATGAATTTTAATCCACTCCTGTTTGAACCACTTCAAATACTTTTTCTGTAGTCTAATAGGAAAGACTCCCCTGAATTGTTGATAGAGCTGAGACCATCGTATATTAAGAAAGTTGCCAAGCAATTCCTTTTACAAGATCCATTATAAAATTTTTTACAACTTATCGGAAGTTTAGACATTGGACTCAAATGCATGATTTTGGGGGGAAAGTTTCTATGAAAAATTTTTGTCCATTCCCAAGGATAAGAACAGGAAAACAATGTATTTTCTATATTGAAATACTCAGGTGACCTCTACTTTCCCAAGTTGCTAGCATCCCCATATTCTGCAGCTGGGATTTGGCTGTTGAAGGACTTCCGTGACAGACATGGGTTATACATTGTTCCCAGTGAAATTTGCCAAAATTTGCCTAAGTAATAATAAAAACATGGTTTGCCCGTGTTTGGGAGACGTCAGCTTGAGTTTACTATCTCTGAAAATTAAATTTTTAAAAACTTGAGCCTTGCAATAAGGAAGGCTTCTCCAGCAGTAGTATCTCAGGACTGTTGCGGTTTGGGTTGGGTCTAGGGACCTTAGAGTAGAGGCGTCATGCCTACGTGTTAATTTACCTGCTAGATCCTGGAGACAGAGGAAACTGCTTGGTGTGAATGCAACAGAACAAGAGCCAAAATAGAGCAGAAGTTAGGGCTGGCGAAGAAGACTTATGAGGAGATAAAATTGGGCTGCAGGGAAGGAAAACTGCCACTGTCTGCCAGGTGAGGGTAGAAACTGGAATTGGCAAGTGTAAGAGGCTGGAAGCCGGGAGAAGGCTACAACTGGTTGGAAAAAAGATGAAGGCTGGGATTTGAGAAAGTAATAAGGGAATGAGGGAAAATGGAAATCAATAGGTAGCATCAGAGAGTGAAAGTGGAAGAGGAGCTTGAAGGGAGAGTAGAAGCAGCTGGGCCAGTAGCTTGAGAATGAGTCAGGTGCAGGAAAGTGATGTCACATTGATCTGTGGAGAGAAGCAGCACTGAAACTGGATTTGGAAAAGCAGAAACAATGAACCAGAAGGTCTTAGTTTAGATAAAAAGGGTGAGAAATACATTCCAGAATAAGAGACAGAAGACAATCATCTATTGTTTTTACTTCCTTCATTAGTTAAAGTAGCAGGTAAGCATATGGGCACTAATTCTGCTAATAACCAAGTGTCAATATGATTTTTTTATATTTTTGGAACATTTTTAAAAGGAAAAAAAGACAACTAGAGGCATAAAAAAGATAATAAAATAAAATTATTAAGATTACAGAAACAAAATGCTCAAAATTCAGAAACATTAAATTAGTTACTTGTGTAATCTTAATTTGACATATTTTGTGTAAACATTTCAACATTGATTTTATTTATTTAGTTTAAAAAGTAAAATTTATCCTACTTGAAGAAAAAGAAATCCAGAAGTCTTCAGATTCTGGACAACAGCGTTGACAGCCTTAATATCATTTGAAAAACTTACAATTCATGATCTAGTGTTTTAGCAAATTTTTCTTCTGTCATTTTTATAAACTAAACTGCCAAATCACTCTGTCAGTGTATACAGAGTACATCTGAGATGTAAAGACTGCTGTAACACTGATATGGCTCAGTGGATCAATTTTTAAGCCATTGGAGAGGTACAGTTTTTCTCCTGTTTTCTCCTGTAGGATCTACTGGTTTGAGTACCCATGCCAACAGTAAAAGCAGCAAAGCTGTTTAGGTTTGCCAGTTCCTTATACCGGACTGGAATTTTGTGTATTTGGCCTGTGAATGTAAGTTATCAGATGAATTTTAAGAGAGTTTCAGATGGAATGAAAAGTGAATTTACAGACTGTGTTTCTGGATTCTCACTCACTTTGATGGTAGAATAATTTTTCCTCAATGGTAAATGGAGATTGCCTAGTTATCACATCATCACTTACAGTCAGATATCATGTTACATTGTAGGAAAACTAATTCTGTAATCTTGTGTTTTCTTATTAGAAAATTGTTATCTACTTATTTCTGTTAGTATATTTCAAAATATTAAGGCATTTATGTGTGTGGATGCTAGAAAGCATAAGAAAGTGGACAGTTTGTCTATTCTGGTAACACAGAAATGATGATAAATCATAAAAGTGGTGGTGAATACTGAAGAAATGTAATTCATGGGGATTCTGCTTTTAAAATAAAATTAAAAATAAATCTGCTAGATTAGATGCCACCCTTCCTTTTGTTGGGTCATAATTTTACTGCTCAAAATACTGATAAATATTTCTGCACAAAAATCATATATTGAAAATGTATACTTGCAAACAGAATAAATAATTTATCACCACAATGATCCTGCTCAGGTTAATCTTAAAAGCATGCAACTAATGCGTTGGCTTGCAGACACCATCTTCTAGCCTTCATCCTTTCAGACAACTAGCAAGAATGTCCTTTAGGTAATCATTCCGGCTTAGTAAACAGAAATGTTTGTCCTGTTTTTCTTTATCTTCATAATATACACTCGAGGCTGCCACTTTTAGATGGCAGCCACAGTTCTAAGTGATTTGATTCATATCACTTTTACTTCATATACTGAAATTTTCAAGTGAAGTCATAGAAGCTGTTGCCAATTAGGACCACTATAGGCATTCCTATGCATGTCAGGAAATGTTGATGTTATGTCAGTGCTTTGGAAAATGTGATGCTTTGAATAATAAAGTATTTATGCAGAGCACAAAAAGTGTGATGCTGCACAGAGGCGTAAGTGGCATAAAAACCTAAATGCAACTGAGCTGTACAGAATATGTACACTTCACTTCAGAAATTTTAATGGAAGTGATAGTACAATAAAGACATCAGAATTTTGCCATATGATAACAGAAATGACAGACCAAGAAAATGAGGCAAAGAAAGCAAGCAGGGTCTAATTCCTTTCTTGAGTTTTTGAATTTTGAATTGTGCTTTTTTGAAATTACTTTCCACCCTCTCATTGGAAGGGTCTCTCTCATCATGTAAAAACAAAATAAATGGTCATGAACACTTTGCATGTCTATGCCATGGGCGACTGCATTTGCCACTTAAATCACCTAGATGAGAAGTAAATTCAAAGATTCTGGTGAAAGCTTGTCAGGGTCATCAGATGACTCTACAAAAAAATCAACACAAAAATAATCTCTTGATTGATTTAAAGATTTAAATAAATTAGGAGATTATGTTTTGAAGAATTCCAGGCACTATGATCCAAAATTCATAAGTATTTGAGAGGAAAGCCATAGATTTTAGAAACAGTATGCTACGTGCTGATTTCCATGTTTATTTAGAATCCTATTAACTAAGTAACAAACTCTTCAACTCAAAAACATCACTGCCATGAACAGAAGCAAAAAGTAGCTATTTTGATGGTCTCAATTCCCCTTTAACTGTGCAAAAGAAATATTTTACAAATAAATAATAAAAACCTTGGCATGCAGCGAAATTTAACTGCAATGTTTTAAATGTTTAGTATGAATAAATGTGAGCAATTAAAAAAGTTTTGAACTAATTAAAAGGTGTATAGCGATGTCCCCTTAAGAAAAGTTATCTGTCATCCAGCCCCATATGTCTCCAAGACAAGGCAGAAGCAGCAAGACTGCTAAAGTGAAATCAGCAGGCAGAAAAGATACAGCTGAGTGTAATCAACATAAATGGTGATAACTCAACCCATAACAGAGAAAAATAAAAGAGAAGGCATACAGATTTTGAAGAGCATCAACCCTGAGGGACTCCATAACACACCTGTGTTAATAAGTTAGAGAACAAAAGATGTACTTAAATTAACTACAATCTGACAGAGGAGAAGCAAATCAAGAATGAGTAGTTTCCAGAAATCAAAGGGACAAACTCTGCTTGTAATACCCATGATTACAGTCAGCCCTGGCCTTCATGGAGCTGCCTGGATATTTAGGCTGCTATGAAAACCAAAAGGTTTTTGCATATTCGGTAAAACATTTCCATAAAGCCAGATGTAGTAGCTGCAGAGACTCCCTCAATAGAAAAGAATATTCCTTTCTTTGGTGACCTCTGCAAAACTGTCCAAATAAAAACAATGCAAAATGATTTAAACTCTCTTCTAGTGTAAACTGGCATAGCTCAATTCAGTACAACTATCCTGAGCTACAACAGCTTATAACTTAGCTCAGAAGTTTTTAAAGATTTCAGGATAATCAAACAAGACGAGTAAAACTGTGAAAAACATACAAATAATTACAGCATTCTGAAGTGAAAGGGACAGAGTCTGTCAGTTGGTTCATCTTTTCCTTGTGTCTTATGTAGCCATTTCCACCTACGGAAAATGGATAAAGCTACTAGCAACTAGAAAGTTTCCAAACTCTGAACCCTGATATTCAATTTAATCACTTTGCCCTGATGTGAATGGCTACTGATGGTGCAAATCTATTAAAGATTGGGCCAATAACTTAGTATTTTTTAAAAAGGTAGCTTTGTGGTGCCATCATCAGAAAACATATTTGTTAAATGGTTTAAAGTTACAAAGAGGATAGAAATGATACTACCCTTTTGTTAACACTTTGGCCCCCAAAATAATTTTCGCAGAGCAAGTGAAGATAAACCATTTAAAAGGATTGACTAAATTGAAGACTAGGTATAAACTACAGTTGCAGTCCCAAATAAAGCTACAACTGCCATTGTATATCATTTTTGTAATTAGATAACAAACTGAACTTACTCAAGAGCCAAGTTATTGAAATTCCAAAATATTGGGAAAACAAGAGTCATTGACATAACAAATTCCTTATCTGTGCGATTCTGAGGAAAAAAATCTTATTTTCTTCTCAATTTTTTAAATTAAAGGAATTACTTTTATTATTTTCTACTGGATTAATTTTTTTTTTTTTTAGTAATTGTAGGATTTTTGAAGACCAAAATCCTTCAGCAAACTACAGAATATAACAGAATATAGATAGCACAGACTGATGGTGAAATTTTCACCACATCACTCTGTCGCAGTTCTTCAAAACCTGACCAGAAGAAATCTCCATGCAGCTTCTATTTGAAGAGAAGCTGTCATTGGCTTCATCAATAGCCTTTGCTCCTCTCCTGTTACATTGGATGTCCTTCAATTATTAAGATAATTAAGTGCATGACTCTGCATGAAGAGTCAGAATAATCTATGACAGAGAACACAAAACTCTCTTTGATTACACAATTGAAAACAAAAATCTCCTTTCAGAGCCATTAAGCATGTATGTAAACTTCCCAGAATGAAATAAAAGTAGTGTGTATGTTCCATGACAATTCTGATCTGTCAAATTCTGCCACCGGTTGCACTCAGACAGTAGAAAATGAATTTTTAGAACTTGAAACAGGTTGGAAAAAAGTTAGAATGCAAGAAGATTGCCCAGTAAATAGTTCCTGCACTTTGTTCCACAAAAAATAAAATAAATGAAAAGCCAAAATTAAAAGTATAAATCACTTCAGCCATTGATCTCTGCTCTAGCGGTGGATTTGATTGGAAATGTGCACCCAAACATATTTATTCTTTTTTATTAATTTTGAATATCTTTTACTCTTTTTTAAATATTGCAGTTGAAATGCTCATTTTTTAAGTTGTCTTTTCCACAAAGTATATTCACTAAGCATACGATCCACAGGCTACTCAGATGCTCATTCCTATTTCCAAAGCAAATATTAAATGTTGAAAAAACAAAATGGCTACGAGAGTCATTTAAAAATCAGAGACTGTATATTTAAAAGTTTGGATGGTTGAAATAAAAGGAGCTTAATATAAATTGTCATTTTGTTTTAAAAAGTACCTAAAAATGCCACAAGGTACTAAACCCTTAAACTAACAACCCTTAGCAAAAAAAGGAGAAGTTAGTATTTATACTTGACCTAAAGGCTGACTCCCACAACTCTGCCTTCTTGGTTTGCTTCTCATGTTGCTGATGCTTTGGATGTTGTCAACATGTATTCTCTATTCAGTCATATAATCACTGGTGAGAGCTCAGTAAGCATAGAGTCAGCTTTACCATCTTCTGCATTGCTCCAAAGAGTACTAGTTGTTCTTAGTTCTCAGAATACAAAGCAAAATGGAGGTGCATCCAGAAGACTTTGTGTTCTAGTTTTTATCAGTTGGTAAAGTGTACCATGGGAGTGCAGCTGGTGAGGGTGAAGTAGACCAGAAACTTGTACAGCCAGTGTTAAAACTGGACAGAGAACCAAGGAGGCAAAGGAGTGACTCTGCCTTTGCTACACTAAGCATAATCAGGGGAAAGCAGAAAATCTGGCTCTAAGTCATTTAAGATAGTGATGGCATGCAGCATCTGGAAAGACTTATGGCCACTTATGGCCTGGCTGCTGATTCCAGGAGGCAGTAACACCCCAGAGCGGACGTGCAGGTGAGCTGTGTGCTCTAGGGGATAGGCAGCCTGTGCTTCACTCAGCCTCAGCCTTCCTGTTCAGTTTAGTACAATTATTAAAGCAAGATTTACTAAGTAAACCTCCATAGTTGAAAGTGTCTGCAAGTTGTATAAGTGTTTGCTCTCATCCTTCTTACCTCTGGGCACAGTGAGGCTAAGTGACTAAGAGAAGGCTTTGGAAAGGTCAGAAACATGCTGAGCTGAATGACTCCTTCATTTTCCGTCCACTTGCCACCCCTTTTTCTAGCTGAGTCAAGTTCAAAGTAGCTAGCATGTTCTGGATTGTAACATATTTAGTATTCCCAGTCCCTCTAGATGGCATGTTCTCAGACCCTCATCAGTTTAGCCTAAGCACATGCTTTAGTAATGTCACTGGAAGGTAAGCCTGGAATTAAGAGAAAGCTCAGATCCATGCTTAATTGGAAGGACAGATGACCAATGGCACTGGTGCCAAGTTTGGCACTGATAGAAATTTGGGCTGATACCACATATAATTCTTTCTAAAATAAATTTGAGACCAGACACCAAAAAAGTTTGCCGTCTTTGTAAAGACCTACTCTTCTTTTAGAATCCTTAGGTAGATTTAACTGTAAGCATTTTTTTTTCAAATTACCATTAACTAAGGCATTTTCTATAAAGTGGGATCCTTCCTAGAGTCTTCCTTCTCTTTTTTTGTTTATTATATTTGATTATTAAAAGGTAATTCCACCAATATGTGTTATTGCAAGCATCCTCTTCATAACTTGCTTTGGCTACTGTCACCTTCTCTTTACATGCCACAGTTCTTCCTTCTCTCTGAACAGGTTGAGCACAAACTCTTACAGGCCCTATGGCCTATCTGCACCATACTTCTGTGTGATTGGAAGGCAAATCTAGACCTCTAAAAGAGGCTTAGACCCATGCTTAACAGACAATGTAGGCTAGTAATGATGAACCACTGGTCAAAATGTAGGCTAGTAATGATGAACCACTGGTCAAAATCTGTCCTCCAGTCTGAGGCAGCTCTTGATTTTCATGTTGTTATTTACCAAAAACTCCATTGCTATGTATAACTGGAGAGTGTTTCTGGTTAAAATGTACCTGGTAAAAAGGTAAAAAAAAAAAACCCTTCTACATTAGCTACTTTTAAATCTCTCTTTGGATCTCATCCAGGTCATGGCTTCTATAAAATGTTAGAAAACAGTTAGGCAGCCAATGTACTGTATCTACTGCTTCTCCTAATTCACTCTTCCTTTGTGAGTCACCTTTTCTTGTTTGCTGTAGTCAATGAAGTTGGCGGAATGCAAGTTCTTATGAGCAGAGATCACCTTTTTGCTGCATGCTTACACATGCTCAGTGCAATAGGCTCTCATTCTCAAAACATTTAGTGCTTTACTGACATTAATAACAGCAACAAACTAAGTATTTCATGCTGAGAGAAAAGGAAGGAAGAGAAAGGTCATGGCCATCAGGAGAGGTGCTTGAGGACTGGAGAAAGGAAACCTTACTCTAATCTTCAAAAACGGCAAGAAGGAGGATTCATGGAACTACAGGCTGGTCAGCCTCAATTCCATCTCTGGGAAAATGATGGAGCGACTGATCCTGGATACCATTTCCAGGCACATGTAGAACAAGAAAGTGATCCGGAGTAGTCAGCATGGATTCACAAAGGAGAAATGCTTAACCAACCTGATAGCCTTCTACAATGGAATGATTGGCTGGTGAGATTAGGGGAGAGTAGTGGATGTTGTCTATCACAGAATCACAGAACAGCTGAGGTTGGAAGGGGCCTCTGAAGATCACCTAGTCCAACCTCCCTGCTCAAATGGGGTCACCTAGAGCAGGCTGTCTAGTCAGTTTTTGAATATCTCCAAGGATGGAGACTCCACAACCTCCTTGGGCAAGCTGTTCCAGTGCTCTGTTATCATCACAGCAACAGATGTTCAGATGGAACTTCCTATGTTTCAGTTTGTGCCTCTTGCCTCTCATCCTGTCACTGGGCATCGCTGAAGTCTTGACTATCCTTGACTTCAGTAAGGCTCTTGACACTATCTCCCATAACATCTTCATAGGCAAGCTGACGAAGTATTGGCTAGATGAACAGACAGCAAGGTGGATTGAAAACTAGCAGAATGTCCAAACTCACAGAGTTGTTACCAGTGGCACAAATTCTAGTTGGATGCCAGTAACTAGTGATGTACCCCAGGGGTCAATACTGGGTCCGATACTGTTCAACATCTTCATTAATTATCTGGATGATGGGACAGAGTGCAGCCTCAGCAAGTTAGCTGATGATACAAAACTGGGAGGAGTGGCTGAGACACCAGAGGGCTGTGCTGCCATTCAGAGGGACCTCAACAGGCTGGAGAGATGGGCAGAGAGGAACCTCATGAAGTTCCACAACGGGAAGTGCAGGGTCCTGCACCCGGGGAGGAATAACCCCATGCACCAGTACAGGCTGGGGGCTGACCTGCTGGAGAGCAGCTCTGAGGAGAAGGACCTGGGAGTCCTGGTGGACAGTAAGTTGATCATGAGCCAGCAACGTGCCCTTTTGGCCAAGAAGGCCAATGGCATCCTGGGTTGCCTTAGGAAGAGCATTGCCGGCAGGTCAAGGGAAGTAATCCTACCCCTCTACTCATCCTTCGTGAGGCCGCATTGGGAGTACTGTGTCCAGTGCTGAGCTCCCCAATACAAGAGAGACATGGAGCTACTGGAGTGAGTCCAGCAAAGGGCCATGAAGATTTTTAAGGGATTGGAGCATCTCTCATAGGAGGAAAGGCTAAGAGAGCTGGGGCAGTTCAGCCTGGAGAAAAGGAGGCTCAGAAGGGATCTTATCAATGTCTCTCTGAAGCCAGTGTGTAAAGAAAAAGGAGCCAGACTCTTTTCAGTGGTGGCCAGTAACAGGACAGAGGCAATGGGCACAAACTGAAACACAGGAAGTTCCATCTGAACATAAGGGTTGAACACTGGAGCAGGTTGCCCAGAGTAGGTTATGGAGTCTCCATCCATGGAGATATTCAAAAGCCTTCAAAAAGGATAGGGTCCTGGGCAACGTGCTGTAGCAGGGGGGTTGGACTACATGATCTCCAGAGGTCCCCTCCAACCTCAACCCTTCTGTGATTCTGTGAAATAGCTGTCATATTTTATTTTGGAGGCATTTGCCACTATGCTGAATGTCATCAGTATAAGAATTTAATAGACAGAAAGATAGATTGATCTAACAATCACAGAGACAAAATGAAAACACCTGTCTATATACAAATAAACAGTTGCCGAGATCTCTAAAACATAAAAATATCATGTTGTTGAAAGGAAATACTTTTTTATATGCCTCTGTAATTCCTCTTAGCTGAAATAGATTCCATTTTATGTTTTCCTTGCTTATCATTTGAATAGTAAGCAATTTTCACTCAAACTGCACAAAAACATAGCAAGACTGTTAGAATAACAGAACTCTTCTCAGAAAAGGATAACATGGATAATGAAAGCATGGATAAAGAGTGTTTTCCAGACTTTGAATAAAATGTTGTTTCAAGTAAGTCTGAGCTGTTTGGATTTGAACACCCTCAAATGTTCCAGGGCCTTATATCTTGAAGCTTAATTTAGGCCCATCTGTAGTTACTTCAGTTATTCAGGATGACAAGATTTACATTGTTCTTGAGTAATAATATTCTGTGAGAAGAGAACGAGAATAAGAATATCTTCTGTAAGAATACTCTGTAAGAATAAGAATATTCTGTGAATAATATACATGGAATATTTTTGGCCAAGATAAAGGATTTCTGAAAAGCTCATTCATTACAATATGGACTACTTACTGCAGTAAGACTTCTGTCATAGTTTAGGTTCATAGTACAGCCATTAAAATACTATGTAACACTGGACTAACTTAAAGATTCACATGTGAGGAAACCAATGGCCACCTGTGGCTTCTAGGTCACTGTTATTATTATTCATGAGCTCTAGGCTGCATATCGATCACTTCTTTTCTTCACTTACTGTTAGAAATTTGAACAAAGAAGAGATCAGAATTCATCACAGCTACTCCACTGTAAAAATCAAAAAGAAGCTTTTCCAGTTTTTCAAATTCTGAATGTGAAATTTAAATGAAAAAACTGTGATTCCCTGTTTACCTGTCTTCATTAGCATAGAGTTTAGCCTAATATTTAACAAATGTAAGATAACACTCAAAAGATTCCATAAAATCAAGTATTTCATATTATTAATAGAGGGGAAAATCTGACTACATTTTTATTTTGATTATTTTTTCTTGACTTTTTGCTTTTACTATGATTTTGCTGGGATTTTCTAAAGCTATGATAGTGGTAGAACATATTTGGCAAGCTGGAGTTTTAAAATAAAAATCCTTTCTATCTCTTGGTGAGAGTCTGAAAATAGAACATCATGCTGATGTAGTTCAGTGGAATTCTAAAAGTTATATTCGAGTTAGTTTTTACTTTTATGCATCAGCTATTAACTGTAAAGTGTAATTATGTAATATTAGAATTTAATAAAATTGTCTCCACTATTATACAACAAAGCCTGACTGTTAAAAATTACAGATCAAGGTGTGTATGAACATGCTGCACTAAAGCTGGATTAGCTACATAACTTTTTTTGCAAGGAATAAGTCTGAAGAAATTTTTCACTTAAGTCTTTTAAAAACCCTTCACAAATGCCATCTGGTTATGGCCATTAACTATGGGAAGAAATTGAAAGGAGTGGCTCTACAGAAATATTAATAACATACCATTGCACGAGACAAAAGAAACAAGAGCGTTCAAACAGTATGATATAATAGTTATTTTTCCCAGCAAGTATAAACACTTACCTAGACAACAACTCATAAAATGTAAAACAATACACCACTGGAAACCATTGCTAAATCTCATAGCCCCCCAGTGTTGTTTTTTTACAGATAAGGGAAAGTTAGCATATGACTGAGTTATGAAGGTATGACACTTCTAACAACAGTCTCATGCTAAAGAAATTAAATAGGAACACAGTGAAAATGACAATATTGCTTACCATGGAAATAACACTCGCACAAAACAGGTCACAATAACATTTTCTGAAACAACTGAACAGCGATACTAATGCCTCTTTATGTTTGAAATGTTTATATCCAACGGATTTATAATAATCTTTTCAAAGGTTTGTGAGAAATAAATCTAATCTTCCTCCCCCTCCTTTTTTTAAACTATGCATGGTATATGTGCTAACTTACTGAATTCATCCTTCATGCAATTCCAGTTTATTAAAGAGGTTAAAAATTTATAAAACTCTGATGGGATATGGTTTTAATGCTTCATCACACTACCCATCATTTGCTTTTCAATCTAGATCAGAATGATCTTTCCCACTTCCCTGCAATCACCTACCTGCACAGCTAATATTCTCTGAGCGTTCTCCTGAGAGGCTGCCTGGAACCTCGCCAGCCCAGCCCGGCTGCGGAGGCCTCGCTGTCGGAAGCGCGCCGCCAGCGCCCGGCGCATCCTGCTCTGCAGCACCCACAGCTGAGGGGAGGGGGGCAAAAAGGGGGGAGGGTAGGAAAGGAAAGGGGAAAAAAAAGTCAGAGCAGGAGAGGAAATTAATGGCAGTGTTCAAGAAGAATGATGGAGGGAAATATAGAAAGCAGTCAATAGCCCATTCTGCACTGTACGGACCTGACAGGAATTTCACAGTCTCTTGATTTTTCAGCCCACTCATGTGCATTCATCAGAAACCAGTCACATCTGGCTGCCAGGATGGGGGGTTAATTTTCTCTAAATGCCTCAGCAGTTTTGTTCTAGCTGAGGCAAACTCTGTGACTGCAAAGCTGATGAGTAAAATATTTCTACTTCAGCCAGTTTAACTCAAAACCGATAGCCTCGGGACATATTGAACCTTTCTTAAAAATATAATCTTTTGAAGCTTCCTGAATGGCACATCAGGTCAGGCCAAAGTTTAAAATGCAAGTTTAAGACTTTGATGGACACAAGGGCTTTTTTTCCCCGTGTAAAGCTTATCATAGCTTGGCAATGTGTGCTTTAGAGCATGACAAAACTAAAGAGAATTAACTTAGCCATCAACTGCTCAGGGAGAACAATAACAGGAAAGAAATTTCCAGATAGAACTTCCTATTAATCTGCCTAGCTATAACCATGTGGCACAAAAGCATCCAGGAGCGCTAAATTACACCAGAGGCAGCAGCTGAAAGTGACACTACTTCAAAAAGGGATTTTACACGTATGTATACAAATGGTAACGCTTATCACAGGAACTGTTTTCATTACAAAGAATTCTAATTGAAATTATGCCAGTTAGAAATATTGACATGATAAGGTTTTGCTATTTAGTAATAGCACAGAACTACTGTTAACACAGTTAAGACTTGTATCCGTTTTTTGTTAATCCACAGGTATTTACAATGCGTAAACATGGTGTGGCAGGTCTCAGGCTAGAGGAAAAATGTTTCAATAAGATCTGAAAATCTACCAACACGAAACGTTGAAAATGACTGCCGTTTCATACTCTGGACTAGCTGTAATTTAGAAAATGGAAATTTAAACTACCTAAATTATTGCTTAGTGAAAATACATGGTTTTGTGTTTCAGCAAGTTAACTATTTCAATAAATTTCATAGCTATTGTTACCATGAGGCCTTCAAGAGTATGCCTGTCAACCAGATTAACACAGTAGATTGTACCATTCCTTTGGAAGCATTACATTTCATTAAGGTCAATGCCACAGGTCAATAATTGGATCAGTTATAAAGAAGCTTTTACATGATAAGATATGACTGCTCTTTAGGAGCAAGTGCAGCGTACCAGGTGAAAAATACACTTTTTCAAAAGAATGTAGATTATAGTAATATCAAGTGAGCTATTACAGCCTAGAGAGTAATTAATGCATATTTTTAAAATTAATGGCTTGATTTTCAGAGATACTGAGTTTTCCTAAATCCCAATAGATTCTATGGAAGCTGCGAGTACTCTGCATCTTTGTAAATCAGGCTGTAAAATATTAAAACTGATCTTTGTACATATTTTTGAGTCATGTCCATGTGTATTAAAAATAACATGGGGGAAGTTAGGTGAACTCACTGGGAAAATATAAAAATATCAGTCTCAATCACAGCCAAAACCTGAAACCCAAATATGAATATTTTCCAGCTTGAAGAAGCTTTTCTAAGTATCACTGCTGCTTTTCTCCTATTTTAAGAAATCACTCTTTCCTGAAATCCATCTCCAAATTTCTGTGGGTTTGCTGCTAATTCAACTATTTCCAAATCTCAGGTTATTTATACCATTCTGGAGTCTGAAAGAGAATGCAGGTGAGAGAGGAGCAACATAACAACATATGACATTTTAATAAAACAGTCTGCTTCAGCTCAATAGAAAAACAAATTAAGTAGAAAACTGTCTTTGGATTATGAAAATTCTGATTTTTGTCGAAAGGTAAAATAATTGCAGGATATATTGTCACGAGGAGGAAAATGGAGGTTGGTGAAGCCACGTAAAAAGATTTGTTACAAAATAGTGAAAGGGATTAGGGGGAAAAAAAGAATAACGATATGTTTGGATATTGAGTTTTTTGCCTTGAGACAATCAAAAAGACATCCAAAAGTTTTGAGGTTCAATTACTTAAAAATTGCTATAATAAAGACAAAAAGCAGAAACAGACATTTCCTAATGACAATTGTCCAACTGGGCCTTCGCTAATGTTTCTTATTTCAAAGAACTGAATAAACACTTGCAAATTACCAGTCCATGCTAACTGCTGTTACTACTGTAAGTGTCCCTACATCTAACGTATCTCATATTTCTAATACATTTTATTGTGCCTAACATAATGGGCTCTAAACCCAATATTTATTAATGTTACAATATTAATGCCAGATGAAATCAGAAATAAATGTCTAGGTAGGAAAGTAACAAGTTGATCAAATAATGTTACTTAAAAGCTTAGAATAAGCTAATGGGCTCACTAACTTAGGATGGGCCATGTGATTTCCTGAGTCTACTTCAGGCCTATAGCTGAGGGAACCATTTATAACAGAAAATTCCTGAGTAACCTAACAAAAGAGCACTTCTAGCCCCAAAGTAGCCTGTAAATTTCATCAGTTTTGCTCTTGACTCCATCTCTAAAGGCAGCCATACATTTCCAGCAGATCCTTTTCTGGATCATATAATAGGCATGCAGGTTTTAGCTTTTTCTAATCTTTTAATTTTTTATCACATATAGAAACTTTAAAAGTATTGGCATGCATGAGTTGCATGACATTATTGCTAACTTTTTTATTCTTCTTTTTTTTTTCACTTCTTGAGAAATGTTAGAATATATGTAGTTATACACGTATCCCTTTGAACTGAGAAATACTTAGTTTCCTAAGTATTCTAAACACATTGACCCAGATGCTGACACGGAGGTAACATTATCTCCTGTGGTCAGGGTGTAGGAATACAAATAGCAGCCAGGTATTTGTATGAGGATCACTTTGTTTCTGACTGTACTTCCTTGCAAGGGCAGGAAAAAAGCAGACAAGAAGAAAAGCAAACTCCAAATTTGGGGGATTCAAACAGAAAGGAAGCACCATGATCCTTTTTTTCTGTGATTCTTGCACCTGCCCTGGCTGTAGCTGATACCTATCTACTGTTTGTTCTCCCAAAATAACCTTTGGTTAAAGAAACTGTAAGGGTTTGTACAAGCACCAAAACAGAGCTAATCCTGCAAGGAGGAGCAATAACTTTCACAAAGCTTTCTAGATTGCTGGGAGGGGACAATTTTTGCAGCAAGTCACTTCTTCCTGTCCTCATCCCACAAACAAGGAGATGGTGGCTTTGCTTGAGATGTACCTTTGTGAGCTGCTGGGGAGAACGGATGACTGTCAGGGAATTGCCCTCGCCATTCTGCTACTTTGGGGCTTTACTGACATTCTCCTTTATTTGTGTTGTGGTTCCCCTCTGTGCCTCACAGCAGAGGGGAGCATATGGCTCTATATTTGTTTAATTTGTTGTTTATATATGGTACTAATATCATCAATAATACCAGCGTAACTTAGGGAAAAGGAGGTGTCAACTAGCTGCTGTTGTTATCTCACTACAGGGGAAGCTTAGATTCTGATTCAGGATACATCAAACAAGGCACCTTCTCCTGTTCTCACCTTTATCAGTTTTTTGCTATAATAAATCAAGATACTTCATTAAATTCATGCCTGATTTGCAGTACTATGAGATTGAAATTAGGCTCATATTTTTATCTGTAATTTCTCATTTGAGGGATCAAACTGGGAGCAGAAGCATATGATGCCATTTGAAATGGAGGGTCTATTCAAGTCTAACTCATTATTCCACTGATATAGTTTCTAAGTCTTCGTTAATTTATCATCACAATATTTGGATCCTCTCCACAGTAAACAGAAGGTAAATTGTAGTATGTGCCCCACCGAAGTTCACAATCTAGCCGCCACAGGTAAAAATAGCAAAGATGACCCTGGGGGTAGAGGCCTTAATTGTCGTTCACTACTAGAACTACTTACAGTCCTAGAAGGCTTGTACTCTGGTTATTACCATATAAATAAGCCTGCATCATCACATATAGGCTGTTATTATTATCTGAAGTAACAATATTGGGCTTGCACAGTTATACTTGCATATACAACAGCACCTTCATGTTGTGGTGTTGTAATACCAGCACCACAGAACTTGGCCTCTAAGTTTGAGGAAGTTCTTTCAAATGAAGGAATATTATTTGGTGGCACTTATCAAAAAAGGAAGAAAGGAAGAAAGGAAGAAAAAGAAAGAAAGAAAGAGAAAGAAAGAAAGAAAGAGAAAGAAGGAAGGAAGGAAGAAGGAAGGAAGGAAGGAAGGAAGGAAGGAAGAAAACTTCACATAGATAAAAGGAACTGTATTTTGTTCAGACCAGAATGCTTTCTGATTTTGTTGCCAGGCAGATTACAGGCACTCAAATTTTTCACCTGTTTATCTTTAATTAGGCAGTGTAGCTGTGTAGGACTAGACCAAAGCAGATTATAGATATATTTGACAATAGACACAAAATGAGGGGTGTTTACTTGATTAACCATCAAATGGCATGTGGCACCATTAAGATTACCAAGTGAACAGCACAGAGAACTCTATCACAATGCTTTTTCAATGGTCAGTGACATACTACTTGGACTGCTTCAATTACCAGTTCTGGCCAGTGACTATATACTAGCATTATATTGGATTAAGATTACAAACCTAATTCTCCTCTCAGCCATTTTTAACTAGTGAGACCCCAATGATTTGAATATAACTGTTCCTGATTTATGCCTGAGGATATATAGAGAGAATCAGACCCTCTATAAAAATACTGAGTTTTATTTTCAAAAACTGTAATTATGCATAAGCCAAATATATTCTAAAGGTGTCTGATCCAGTAAAACTACAAGGTTCTGAATCACATAATATGTAGTAGATATTATTACAGGTAGAACTAGTATGCAGCTTTTCTCAAAAGAAGATTTTAAATTTTGCCAGATTTTAACCATTTGATCTAAAAATGTACATGGCAGGTGTTTGCCTTAGGCTGAATTTGTTTGGATAGCCCAAGCAGTTTGTTTTTTTCTGTGAGGTATTCCAGGGAAAATATGTTTTTCTTCTGCTCCTATTAAAAAATTATACTGATGTTTCCTTTACTAGGTACAGTGTCCAAAGGGGACATGAAATTTCAAAGGATGTGGCATTTTTAAGTGATATGACTGCTTCATAAAAATGATCTGTGAAATTATAAGTTTTTGGAAAACTACTGACTGCATATAATCATGAGCAAATTTTTCCATTGTTAACAACTAAAGTTTTTAAAAACATGGTCCACTGCAAGCCTAACTCCTCCTAGAGTTGACCAGATTGTTCAACAGCCTTGCCAAGCCAGTAAGAATGCTTATCACTGCATATCTCTATATAGTCTGTACATAAGCCATCTTCACAAAGCAATTTGTCACACATTAGACCAGGACTGCAGCAATGAAACTTGATTTTCTCTCTAATGGCTGTTATTTTTGTCTAGGATGAGATTTGTCACTGACAACAGAGTGCCCATTTGTATTTTAGTGTAAAGATACATTCACTGGTGCTCAGAAAAAATGGAGAAAAAAGCCATTGTGAAAATTGGAAGGTATCAAACTTCAAAGTCTGTGTTAAGAATGCCAACTTGTGATTATGAAAACCAAGTGTTAATGAAAACGAGTGTAATTCTAACAACAGAAGTCTAACTTAGACTTTGTGCAGCCATGTTAGGATACAGTAACATCTAAGGGAGATAACAAGGACATCCAAACCTAGATCATCAAAATGGGATATTAAATTCCAGTGCAATAATATTTTTCCAGCAAGAACCACACTTTGCAAATTTTCCTTCAGTACAAGGGAAACCAACTGAAAAGTGGGAAGGAAACTTAGCCACATGGCTCAAGGAATGCAGATTTCTCTGATTAAAGAGACTTAGAGACATAGCCACTCTGAATAAATGTTGATTTCACACTGAAAGCAAGCTAAGGAAACATAAATCGAGTCATTTTAAAGAACTAGCTGGTGAAGCTGAAGTTGTAGATGAAGTTGTAGCTACAGTAGACAGTGATAGGCACTTACTCAGCAAGTGACTAAACCATTTGTGGATATTAAAATGAAGAAGAAATGGACTAAGTGGCAGCAAGAATGGAAAAATATCATCTCATCAGCTGAGGCAGATGACAGAAACAGATGGGCAGAGCATTTCAAAGAAGTCTCACTAGACTCAGCCCACCATCAATATCATATTTTGATGAAATATTATGAACCTAAACCACTTAACAATAACCAATTGAGATGTCAGCAATACACACAGCAATCCAGAAGCTAAAAAATGTCAAGGCAGACTTCAATGATCATATCACAGAGAAATAGAGTACTAGGTCCCACCATTTTAACAAAACTGAATTATACAGAGGAAGAAAAAAGACCCCTGTCCTCCCTCCTGCAGGGGAAGTCTTCTACAGTGCAACATCCTACAGGAGGTAAGATGAAGTTGGACGCAAATCTTAGTGAACAATAGGCTGGATTCAGATCAAGTGAACATGAATGAAACAGATATCCATAGTAAGTAAGTAAAATAAAACACTAAATGCAGCACATCATCAGTTCTCAGAAACCACTGGAAAGCTTATATACAGTTGCGATGACATTCTAGGCACAAATCACATTGTGAAGAAGAATGATGGAAGACGATGTATAACGTAATGATTAAGGCCTTTGAATATAAATAACTCTGAAGAACTGATACATCTGTATCTCTGCAACACTGTACCCTGGCACGTTAACCAAATCATTCAAACCCAAATTTTTGGAGATAATTGTGAATTTTGTGCTCCTTCTTTTCTGGGGGGCATACCCAACTTAGCTCTTTAATTCCCTGACTGAGGAGCAATGACACCTTCAGCGGAAGAAAGTGGGAAGACTAGAAATCATAGCGTGCCATGAGGTAGGGTAAACGTCTGACATTACTATACTGGGGCTAAATCTGCAAAAGGCTTTAGGCATCTGACTGCTACATTAGGCAGCTAAAACATAGTTTTTCTATGGTTTTGACACTACAAGAGCTAAGATTATTTCACTGCATTCTTTTATTAAAGCATGACATAGGCTTATATTCAGTGAATCTACCCATTTGACACTACTCCTGACTGACATTGGTATAACTGATACAGAAACCTGACTTTCTAGATTATAATCTTAATATTATTTTGTAAGTCTGCAGTAGTCTCTCTTAACCTGATGCATCACTTTATTAAAAAATGTAGTATACAAGAATGAAACTTACGCAGGAAGTATTAACTACTAGCCACTGCTATCAGTAGTTACCTACTATGATTTTCAGACCCTAAGCAAATTGCCATTATTTTTCAAAAAGGGAATAACAATAATATGTCACTTCTAAGTCTTCACTTTCTCTATTTTTGAATGATGCTAATCTTATATGAGAGGACCCAATGCCTGTGTCATATTAATTCAATAGTGCGTTGTGAATGCTAAATTCTATGTAAATGATATAAGCCTTATCAGTTCCATTCATTGTTACAACTCAAACAATGACAATTACAATAACTCTACAGATTTTGGCACTGTAAGAATGGCAGATTTATTAGAAAAATCCAGTTAATATTCATCTTTTTATACTATTCAACTACCAAGTTATACCTGTACAATATACAAAGCTCCTAGGTAATGAGATATTTCTTTATTGTCAAATCTGTTCCACAGACTGCTGGTAAAGATTACATAGTTCATTTAAATAAAGCTCTTTTGTCAACAGACTGGATATACTTTTAAAAATGAGTAAAAGCCTCATGAAAAAAACAAATCTCAGCTGATGCGCAAGTATACTTGGAAAGATGCAGTTGTTTTTTGACCTTATTCCAGTCGTGCATGCTTTAGTGAGCAGATTAGCAACGTTATATCACAAAAAAAACCCAAAACTGTATTTCAAGATCCACTGAAAAACAAAATAAGAAAAGACTGAAAAAATCAGAGTACGATCTTTTACTAAAAATACTGGTTAAGGCAGACAAAATTTTTAACGGCTGTCAGAAAAATAAGAAAAAGAGACAATAGATGTAGATCAAGGTATTTTCTGCTTATTTTGGCTACATATTGTAGGCATTTTTATTATTAATTTGAAAATGAGGAGTGTTATTTCTATATAAAGTTCCCCAAAATGTAGCCTAGAGTTTGATTTACTGGATAGTTATATAATACATGTGACACTACTCTTTCCTTGAAGATTTTTATACTTGCCAATTTCTACAGCTATACAAGGGATGTATAGCTGTACTCATCCAGATGGCTCTCTCTATATCATTTAGTAACACTGATTATCAAATACCACTATTTCATCTCCAGGAGCCCGAAGCAATACTGGAAACATCTTGAAAAGGTGCAGATAATTCCACTTACCCCAAACCAAAGGGTTTAATGGGCAACTAATCTTTTGCCTCAAAATCTCTCATCTGCAGAAGCCCACAACTCTTCCCAAATGTTATTTGGTATTTACCCAAGGCGATTAGAGGAACATGTCAGACATCAAAAGCTGAAGTGTCAAAACCCTGAAAGTAAACAAGATTGCTTGAAAGAAATTCCTGACCCTGCCATTTATTTCTCCTGATACATGCAGCCATAATCTCTAATTATTCCTTTTATGGATTCTACTGTTTACACTGAAGAAAAGAAATTGCACAATAAAATACCATATCTCATCCTCTGTCCCCTCCTAAAGGATTTCAGGAGTATAATTGTTAGCATGTTATTCAAAAAGCAGACTAACACTCTCTTAACATTCAATGCTGTTGAGAATTTTTTTCATGAGTTTATGATCCTAAAAGACAACCAGTAAACTAACTGATAATATGAATATGTGTCATCACTTTCCAAAGCAAGGTAATAGTGAGTTCTGAGATCAGCTTCATCTTTGTGAATGGTGAATTCATGCTTACATTGCTACAGGTTAAAATACACTAAGATTATTTACCAAAAAGTACTTAAGTTGTAGATCTAGCAGAATTGGAAATAAATCTTTCTGACTGACTAATGAACGTCAAACATTATGATGATAAACATTCATATTACGTTGTTGCTTCTGATTCATTTAAAAATATCTCCTCATCACTGCAAAGCAGTAAAATGAAATTCAAAATAGTATATTTTATTTTTCTAGATGACGCATTTATTTGTCAAATATCCCCTATAACTTTATGACAGAAAAATCAAGGATCACAGATCAATTCCATCTTGCTCTCCGGACAAAAACCAGTCTGTTGTGATTAGATATAACTGCCATTGCCTTTGTATTTCTAGGCCTTTGGCATCTGGCTAGGTGTTGATGAACTCTGTTAGTTAATTGCTTATTCCTAGGTACCTGCTTTGTGTTTGTCTCCCTTCTGGGCAGTGTGACTATGCACCTCGATAGCCTAGGTCATACAAGGAGTGCCTCAGCGATTGCATGTGATCCTGGCTACTTGGATGAATTGCCCTCAGAATCCACTTAGCTGTGACAGAAGCTTGATTTTCACAGAATCACAGAAGGGTTGAGGCCAGAAGAGGCCTCTGGAGATCATCTAGTCCACCCCCCCTGCTCAAGCAAGGTCACCTAGAGCACGTTGCCCAGGACTGTGTCCAGTCAGCTTTTGAATATCTCCAAGCAAGGAGACTCCACAACCTCCATGGGCAATCTGTTCTAGTGCTCTGTTACCCTCACAGTAAAGAAGTTTTTCCTTATGTTTAAACAGAACTTCCTGTGTTTCAGTTTACGCGTGTTGCCTCTCACCCTGTCACTGGGCACCACTGAAAAGAGTCTGACTCCAACCTCTTTACTCCCTCCCATTAGCTATTTCTACACATAAGATCCCCCCTCAGCCTTCTCTTCTCCAAAATAAACAGCCCCATCTCTCTCTGCCTTTCCTCACATGAGAGATGCTGCAATACCTTAACCATCTTTTTGGCCCCTCCTGGCTGATACACTTGGTGTGTTAGCCACTCCTCCCAGTTTTTTAATCTTGTAAGGTTTCAGTTAACCATTCCAGGAATGACATGGCATTAAGTTGAACAAATCCAGAATTTGCAGAGGAATTTCCTACACAAGTTTGCACAAATATATCCCCCGACCAGTGTAAGCAGTATTCTGCCTAGCCAACTTGAGTACTCAGAGGTAAGTGTGCTTCCTAGAAGGCAATTAATCAATCAGAAGAACAGCTGGCCAATTAAGATTTGCATAACTTCTTACCAGATGTTACCTATATGCTGATGGCTGACTGCATCTTAGAGACACACATTGTTTCTCAACCCTTGGGGCTACTTTCATATCGTTAAATAAACAGAGCTAGGAACCATTCTCTGGTACTAAGGCTAAGCAGCACAGGCTAGTTTTGTCCACACTACGTAGCACCACTTAGTCCCATGTGATAGCTTCATTGTCCTAAGACACAAATAGTATTGGGGGTGGGGGAAATTGCTGAAGGACAAACAATGTGAAGGATGTGTTTCAGCCTATGTAGATAAAACTGAGTTAAGGGGCTGCATACCCTTGGTTACAGCAAAACCTCTTGGGATAGTGGTGGAATACTGCATTGCACTGAGGGAACTGAAGCTGGTGCTGTCTCATCCATATTCCCCACTGGGAGCAGTCCCTGGTGCATGTTATATTTTGAATCCTGCTCGGCATTCTCTTGGAAGAGAGAGGCATTCTCTTGCTAGCTAGCACAAGCCAAAACAGGGCAGGGGACCATAAAAGAGCAGAATGGAGGACTGTGGGAGTGGGTCAAGCTAGGTCCCTAGTCCTCTCTTATTTCGCATGTTAGATACAGCCCGCATGGTCAAACAGTCTTCTGAACTTTCTGTTGAAACCATCTGGGAAAGGGCCAGCTGCACACAGGTCCATGCTCTCCATAAATAATAAGGATTGTTAAGGGACAGAATGGGGCAGGATGGGACTAAGAAGGAGACACAAAGGCTGGAAGGAGTCCAGCTTCTACAAGGAGGAGGAGGTAGGGAAAATATACGTGTTTGGAGGCTATTACAGTAGTCCAGGCTAAGAGCTACATTGTGAAGGGAAAAAAGTATATCCTGAGACTGACAAACTGAAGTCTTTAAGCCCTCAGCTAACTTTAATTTGACATCATTAGTGTAACCAATCACCCTTTTCTTCTCATCTAGCACCAGAGATACTAGATTTCAGAAATCTTTCAAAAAATTTTCGACCTAGTCGCCCCCTTCCTGACTTTGACTCTACTTCTGATCTGCATCCTTAGGCCAGACAGCTGTTCATTCTTACTTGGCCTGGAGGTCTACATATGGCAACAGAATGGGCTTTCTTGCTTACTAAACATAAGCATCCTTTGAGGTTTACATAGTGTCAGATTCCCATCACCACCACATCTACACATCAGCTTTTCAGTACAGTAATTTATGCCATATGAGTTTTGGTAGCATTATCACTGAGACTTCTGAGGAGTTATTTCGTTCTCTGATCTGAGAATTCAACACCCAGATCAGCAGTTCTTGTTAGGATTTGACTGTATTTTCCCCTAACCTGGTCTTCATCCAGGATGGACATTACATTGCAAAGTGAATATTTCAGGGAAGACAGACACTGAAATGGGGCTCACAGTAGAAAATGGAGTTTACAGTTAGTTAGAGACTTAGCTTCATTCTGTCATAATAGGTATTATATTAACTAGCCATTAGGATAACTGGAATAAAAAAATTGTCCTCAAAAGTGCTTAGGGATTCAGCCACATTTCAGACTGGGAAGCACCACATGAATAGAAGAAAAAGGCTAAATGAAACCACACACTGTCAACCCTCAATAAGTTGTATAAGTCCCAAGGTACAAGAAATACCACAGTGCCATGTAAAGTCACACAATCTGATGTAGGTTGGCACATAACCCAAAGAAGTTTGGATGATGTTCCAAAAGTACTAATTCACTGTACTTCCCTCTTCCAGTGCTAAGAAGATGAAGCAAGAAGAATATGAGTAACAAGAACAAAAAGAACAAGAATGAGAATAATATGAATAATAAGAAATAAGAAAGCATGTGTCTAAGAAGACAAGACTGAGAATTCTCTAGCCTGCAAGTGCAACTATATTTCCATTTGCTATCTAAAATATTTCCATCTCAACATTTAATAAAGAAACAAACATAAGGAAAGAATATTGTTGGAAAAAAAACCCAAAATACAGTATTTGTAGTAAATATTTAAATAAATGTACAAGTAAAGATAAAAGAATTTCTTAATTTCTGCTTTTCTACCTGCTGTACTGTACTGCACATTGTCTTCCCCCCTTCAAGTTTAGAGAGCTCAATCAGTAAGCAGATAATCTGTTATTGCATATCCAGTCCGAACATCAAAATGTAGCTTGTGCCTTTTTATATGTGCATGGGCTTTGAGTAGGTCAGAATATTTGCAGTATCAGTGGAATACAGCAAAACTGTGAATGTAAACACACTAAATCTGTTTTCCTTCAAGAAAAGTCATAGATAAGAGGACAGATTCAAACGGACCTAGACTACAGAGAACTTTGAGTGGTATGGCACACAAGGTGTGCCTAATAACAATATAGGTGCTGCTAACCTATACTGGGTGAACCGTAGCCATGTAGCTTGCAACAGTGATGTTTTGTAGCCAAGGAAAGACTAATTTTTGCACTCCTGGACTTCATTATTGTCTTTAGCAGTCATTCAGTTGCTCAAAATGTTCTTTAACAATTCTCCATGCTTTTACTTCTAAATTTTTCCTCAAGTTTAATCCTGTTGTTTCTGTGTGCATATTGTTTTCCCCTCACTTTTCCTTCTCAACAGCAACCAGAGATTGACAGCCATCTATCAGATTATAATGCTATTGTAAATAATTTATTATATTTCATAATAAATTATAAATCAGCACTTTAATTGGCAATTCGATAAGGTCTCTGGTACAGTCTCTTCTAAAACCTTCAATCACAAAAGATTCTGTGATTCTTATCTTCTGCTGATCACTTAAAAATTTAACGTAAAAGCTAAATAACTTTTCATTTGCTGATACAGTAGGAAGTTTCAAGTCACTTCATTAATTTCTAAAGGAAAAAAAATTACTTGTCTGCATTCCTGCTTTCTGAAACTAGCAATTATAAGATTCTCCCTATTCATTTCTCACCTGCAGGCACTCCCCCATGGTCCGCTAATCTGGGGAACCTATAGAAGCATAACACAGCTTCCTCCCTGCCTGCACACCTCAGTTTCCAGCACAAGGAAAATCAAGGCCTTGTGCAGGTGATGTGCATGTCAGTCTTGCCCTGATGCTGAGTGGTGAAACAGCCAAGCTGTGCATCCACAGAACAGAATTCGATGTGACATAGAGTGCCTCTGTTGCAGAGCACAGATGAAGCCAGAATCACCCAAAGCTGAACCTTGTACTTCATGACATGCTTAAAGGAGAAGGGAAAGAGTATCAGTAAGCCAGTAACCGCTGCAGATTGCAACATTTTACTAAAGATGGCCAAATAAGACAATCATATTTTTAATTTATGAGATGAGTCAAAACCCAAAAGCAACAATACCAGTGAAATCAACAGCAACTAAAGTTAAATTTGCTCAGCAACTGTAATGGCCCCTAGGATTTCTGTTTTACTTTGCAGCAAGAAAACTGGAAGTCCTAAGAGTACAGGCTCTAGCCCAGATAGATCCCTGCCTCATCCCTGAGCACCACAACAGGGAGCCTATTAACGCTGACAAGGCTGACTGCCTTGAAATTGCAGACTTTTAAAACACTGACATTCTTGACCCCAGTGGCACAAGTTCTCAGGACTCTTGCCCAAGATTTAGGAGAACACCTCAGGACCTCCAGGGTTCAATTATCTGGCTCTTGTTTAAGCCACCAGTGTGTAAGCCATCCACCACAGAACTGGGAGCTGAGTCCCCACAGGCTACCTAGACCCCAAGCAGTCTGTCTGGAGGAACTGTGCTGGAGTCACAGACTCTAGCGAAATGCTGGTAATGCCGCATCCCTCTTAGATTCCAAGCAGGGCTGCACTGAAAACTTAATTTTTATTAATGAGAAATTAATAGAACCAAAGATGTTAAATAAATTGTCACCTCGTTTTTTGTGTCATTAATATTGCTGGCAGATTTTCATTTACTTGTTACTGTCACTTAGTTCTATGTGTTTGTGGGATGTAAGAATATGTGCACCTTATATATGATTTTATAAGAAAAATTTTACATATATAAATTACAAAATTAATTATACAGGCATCTTATTTACAACTTGTTACATAGAAAATGTTAAAATAAAAAGATTAGACAAAAATTGATGAACACTACTTCCAAAGACTTATGTATTCAATAGGATCTACTTTAAAATTTGTCTATATTCACTTTTCTTCTTAGCAAGGATTATGAATGTAGAGTCATCTTTTCTTAACTCATGAAAAATTCTCCAGAGTTGAGGAAAATTCAAGCGTATAGGAAAACAAGGAAGTCATTACTATCACATAAGCTTCAGATTGATTTTTGCTATGTCTGTCAAGTACTCTGGGATTTTTAATCTTTCTTTCAAATGCAGTTTGTATAAACCCTTTAAAATAACAGTTTTTCTAGGTAGATAGGGGCTGACAGCAATAATAACCAGGACAGAGAACACATATTTGGTCAAACTATTTCAATGAGGAGGTACTTAAACCATTCATGATTTGAGTCAGTGACTTTGGTAACCATGAGTTAGTTGGCAGGTTCCGGCTATTATGACACTATGACACAGTCTTATTTATATGGTTGATGGTCTTTTTCCTATCTTTTTCAAAGCAATAGCTGCACTCACTTTGTGAATAGATCAACATGTGTGGTAGAAGATTATATTTCTGCAGGACTTCTCCTCATTTGTTTCTAAAGTCTGAAAGTGGGTAGTGATTGATAATATGGATTATAGGGGAAAAACAAATGAGACCATCCATTAAGGCTTTTTGTCCTTAGGCATGCTTTAAGCATTGTTACATAATGCTGTATACTTTGTGAAGTCAAACACACATATGCCAAACTGAATTCCTAAAAAACAAAGATATTTTTGATCTTTATTATCTCACTTGGATGTCAGGAAAAGAAAATATTAAGTCATTAATATTTACTAAGCTTTCAAATCTGAAATGACATTGTGCAGCATCATGCTGACATCCACATGAGACATGAGCAGGGTGAGGACCTTTAGGACCAAGTAACAGAGCATAATGATAGTCCGTGTCAGACAGAGCTGAAAGGTGGTGAAAAACTACCCCAAAGAATTTCACAGATTTTGCAGAGAGCAAATGACAGCTAAAATTTAGGAATCTTTAATTCCATCTCAACCTCTGAAAGGAGAGTGCCTTAACAGACAAAGGCTCTTCCATTTCTCCATGGACTGACTCATACTTACTGGAACATGCCAGTGTCTCCCTGTTCTACTCTTGTTTCTTCCAAATCACTGCCTGTTCATCCTGATGCTTTCTCCTTGCCTTGTCACTGCCAATCTCCGTCCCACAAATTTTGAATACAATTCTAGAAAGTCCTGATGTCACATTTTCTATATCCCATAAAAGACAGTCAAAAGTGTCTTTAATAACCTGAAACTGAATTAATAGTGGACTAAGGAGATTTTTATCCATACTAAGAGCATGTGCCGATATTACTAAATAAAGGAAGACTATGGAGCAAACTCTAGCACAAGACACCTGATCATCAGCACTGTTGTTAGTTCGCATTCTGGGTTTATTTCAGACTCTATTCCAATGTACTCCCTTCCAGACAAAGCCTGCATATGACTCACTCCAGGGGCTGCTCCCAAAAGGCACCATGAACAAGGCTGCACCAAGTTTAACTGTGGCACACCATCATCTGCCAACACTGCACCAGAAACTTGTATATTCCCTATCACCCTATGTGTCATTATGGCACATCCCATGGCATGTTATACAAACCTTCAGTTTAGAACTACTAAACAAAGTCGCGCTGATGGATACGCATGACTTCAGACACATGGAAATGAAAAAGGCAAACAAAATTTTAAGCATGTCTTAAGGCCACAGGGGCAATCCTGAGGCCCAGAGGAAAGATATCCATGGCCAAGTGCTCTGTAGCGTGGGCAAGCCAGTGCTACAGCCAAAGCCAGCCTAAGCGTTGTGGAAACCAACTAGAAACACCACTTGGGCTTGAGCCCAGGAACCTCTCCCTGGCCTTCTTGTATTTGGCCTTTTAGATGCATCAAAACTGTCTGAAAAGCAATGCTGTTATTCTTCCTTGCACTGATAATACTGAAGAAAAGGAAATTACCAAAAACAGAAGCCAAATTTTCTATTTTTGGTGCTATTAACCCTCCCTCCCCCCTTTTGTGTATGTCTGTCTTCTACTTTCGAGGGTGCAGGTTCAGCTTCTAACAGTGGAACAGTGGAAGTAACAATAGCTAAAGCTCACCTTAACCAGTTTTCCCATTCTGCAAAAGGGATAAGAAAGCAAAAGACTGAGTCAGGGGTTTTTCCTTATATAGATTTCATCAAAGAAAGGAAATGGAGACATGATTAATAGTAAAGCTTTACTTACTACACTACATTTCAAATGTTTTTTCTCATATTCTCCTTGTGACAGTATGTTAATAAGTTTTTTTATATAGTGATTGCTTGCTATAAAAGCAAGGTGGCCAGATTTAAAAAATCCTCTGAATATATTCAGGTCCTTGAATTTTGTTTTACTGTCTCCTTCTGTACTACACAACACACCTGGGGACCACTGAAATTAACACAACACTTCCCTCACTCCGAGACCTCTGCTTTGCAGAGATTCTGCCTTAACAAAGATCTTCCTTAAAATATTTGATCAGTCCCCATCCCCAGATGCATCTGTTTCTTCCCTAAATCATTTTGTGACTTCCTCAAATGGGCATCATCCTTGGCACCCCCTTACTTCCGTTTCTAGTGCCACAAGGGAAGAAGAGGCAACATGTACAACTATGGGAGAAAAGCAATGGATTTTTTGTAAAAAGCTGATCATTAATAATTATATAAATATCCTTTCTACTATGTTACATTTGTTTGTTGTTTAAAATCTGTGAAGTCTATTTTGTGAGTTTGCCTATAAAGTTAAAAAATAAAATAAATCAGTTGTTTCTATACAGTGGAACTCTATATGATCTGTGAGTCAGATCACGTAATGGCAGTTAGGATCATCACACTGAAAAAAGATCCTAAATGCTCCACACACACCTTGCTTTCTTTTGGAAGGAAATTTGGGCACACAAACAAGGAGGGAATCACAGTGTGCTTCAAAAGCTTCCCAGTTTGGAAGAGCAGGACTGCAGGGCACACAGCAGGTACACCTATCTTTTAGTGCAGACAGTTACTGTATCCTAGATAATGAAATTAGTGAGTCTGTTTCAAACTAAAGACTAGGTTCACTAGCATTCCAACTGTTTTCACTCCTCTAATGCAAAATAACTGCTTGTTTTGCTGGTCCATTTGGATGCTTTACACTACTCCAGAGTCTGGAAAAGCAGTAAAGAGTATCAGTAAATGTAGCTCTGCAAGTTCAATTTATTAAATCCCCACCACCAACAGACTGAAATCACTTTTCTTTAATATAATTTTAAATATTTCGTTTGAAAGTTGTAAAGGCCCCTTAATACTGACCCCCCTTCTGAGGTAAATCATATGCGCTATCTAAAATAAAATATTACTACTTTTTTCTATTACCTGGAACACATACATAGAGTAAAGCCATCATGGGTCTCCAAATCAAGAATAAAAATACATCTTGAGCATCAAAAATACTTCATCTTATGCAATCACTTCCATAAAAATATATAGTTCTTACGCTATATGGAGGCTAGGCACCAGAAGCTGACATATCTCTGCATAGTCAGCTAGCATGCCACAGAAAGGAAAGGAGTGCAGAGATTTTCAAAATATGCAGAAAACCCATATTTGTACAAAGCTTTGAACTTGTCCCGTAGTCTAGGGAAATCCCTTTTTGGCAACTATGAAAAAAGTGAAAGGTAACTAAAAAGCTGCATCTTTGGACATTAGAAGATTTATAATACAGAGCTCAGTGATACACAGCCACTAAGAATTAGAAAAAGTCATTTATTATAACATATGATCTGACAAGTCTTGACTGTATCGTTCAAGACTGCATCTTACTTTATATGACCTAAAGACTCTCTTGCTTTAGTTTAGCCAACGTAGTACACATTTCATCAGTGGTTTGCAGCTGCAAGAGATATCTCTTTGGGTAAAACAAAACAAAAAATGCAATACCTTTTCTTCCCAACACTGGAAAAGCACAGACTCACAGATAGTAAAATAGTTAAAATAAGTAAAATGACAGTGTGATTGTACTGTGATTCGAAGTATGGATAAACATAAGATGGTAAATACAATAACTGATAGTGAACATCTGTTTATAGTACTATTACATCTACTAATCTGATTATAATACTGTATGTAGGAAATGAAACAATTGCATTTGCATGCCTACAGCTCAAGTCTGTTTTATTTCCCGTGGATCATCTATGCATCTAGACAGGTGTGTTGACTTCAGGCTATTTTTACCACAAAACATCTGAAATCACAACTGTGAATCAGTTGTGCAGGTGAGAATTTTCCTGACAGAGTATTTACATTCAAATTTGAAAAGTCATCTACTTAAGGGAGAAGTATATTACTTAATGCATGACATGGCCATCATTTTCAGAGTTGACTTCCTAACTGAGACCCATATTTACAATTCCATCTTTCAGAAGGGCTGATGTTTTTCAGTAAATGTCAGGCTACTACTATCTAGGTGTTTACATATAAAGGTTTAGACACCTAACATTAGGCATTTGAGTTTGAAAGCCTTGCCCAACATCTAAATTAAATAATATTGTGCCACAAACTGGTAAGAATAGGAACTGCAAGATCTCGAAACGGAAAACTGCACCCACACAGTCTATCCACCCTGATGCTTCTGATACTCAAAAAGCTCAACTTGAAAACTGCTATCAATTCTTATACATATTAAGAAATCACTGCTTCACTGAGGGAGAACATAAAGTTCTTATATGCACAAAAATGAACTTCAATTCAATATAACTTTACTTATCTGTCAGATTTTTAACAATTCCTTTGCACATCTTCAGAAAAAAAAAACATTTTATAATGGGCTGCTGATCAGAACTGTTATTCTGATGGTGAAATCCCAAAGGGAAACATGTTTCAGATATGAAGTATTCCCTCCAGAGTCCCTGGCCGTCATAGAAAGAAGAACTTCTTGATGTATAAAGACAGTGTCACCATTGTCAGAGAATACTACAGCAGGAAATGAACCAAAAACAAAAGCAAAGCCTTTCTTCTTAGGAATCAAAATAGTTGGGTTTGCACCTATAATCATTTTGGAGACTAAAACCCCAATGAAATCTTGCACACATTTTGAGAAAAAACATGTATCTGTAGGGTTTTTTTTAAATGTCCATATACTTCTACAATTACTCAAGCACATATTTACAGAAGGTAAGCTTGTACACAACATATAGAAAAATATCTCCATCAAGAAATCAAAATATAATTTTATAGAATGTGAAATACTGTACAGTTCACAGCCAACTTAACTTTTCCAAAAAATGGAGTCATAAATGCAATTTTCTGTCCTTTGCTCTGAAGAATTAATTTTAAGGTATTCATATTTTTCTTCAAGTACATCTTAAGTCTCAATTAAACCACAAAAAGCTACAATAAAGTAACATTAAGAACCAACTTAAAACCATCATAGCAAGGAATTTCAGACTTAGGCTAAAAATTTTGTCTCACTCTTCATCTTTAAATCACTCTGTTGTGGTTAGAAATTGCATGGCTTGGAGAAGTGTGTGATTTTTCATACTGCACAATACATATGTTCCAGTACTTAGGTTAAAGGAAAGTCAGAATTTTTAGCCTTAACTCTGAATTTCTTTACCTTTGAAAAGGCTTAACTCAAGCATCTATAATTACTTTAACATGAGTTTTTACATTTAAATTTTTTAACTCAGGATTATGAAAGTGGAATTCTGAAAGCTCATATTTTGCTGTGTACTTCAACAGCACTTTCCAAATTTAAAAGGCTGAGGACCACTTACTACATGAAACTGAATATATGCATTTTTAAGTAGCACTTATACATGAGTGGCTTAAATGTGGTAAAAAAGGCTTACACATTCTCAATATAAGTTACAAATTCAAACATTCAGGCATGAAAATCTTTTCCCTAAGTTGTTTTCAAGCTTCATCCTTTTTTCTGCAATAACTAAAGCAAAGCCACAGTAGCTGCAGCCATTTGCATCTAAGGAAGAGATGTTTTGCTTTGGTGATATAGTTAATGAGTCTAAAAATATTCAGTATAATAATTCTGTCAAAGCCCCCACAGTCTCCTCGATGAGCAGAAGCCTGCAGGATTCCAATGGGGAGCCAAGTAATGAGCTCTCAGCGTTCGCTCCCACACCGGCCAGACGAAATAGACTCGGGCCTCCATGGTTCCACATCATTAGCAACATGAAACAAAGACACATGCTTGACTTTAATAAGCGACTAAAGTTGCTGGCTTATTAGGCTGTCACTGCACATAAACTCTGTTTCAGTGTGACAAAACAGTTCCCTGCAAACAAAAAAGAGGAGGGGAGGACTTTGGCAAACAGAGTTTGGTATAATTTAAGGTAGTAAGTGATTGAACGGAGTTGAATGAAGGCACATGGGAAGTGATGGGTTTCTGACACCGGCTCTCGCGGGCGTGCTGCAGACGCAGTTTCCCTGCTGGAGACGATGGTTACGGTGGGCTGCAGTGATCAGACTATGGGCATATATGACTGAGTTTTAGTTGATATTCTTGCAAGACAGGAAGTGAAGAAGCTTCTTTCCCACTGGGAAAGAGTTCAGGCATGATTAACTTGGGCATGACCAAACAGGTCAATGATATGACAATGAGTGTCTAGCACAATAATTAAGTGGGAATATGTGTGCGATTTGTTTCTTCTTGTTCTTCACATACCAATAATGCATTAGAAAGGATTCATTTAATCTCTTTCATTATATAAGAACTGACAGCAACACTTTAGGATAGCCATCATTTGACTATATTCCTTTACATTATATTTATATTTTTAGCAAAATAGTTGCACTGAAGAATACTCTTCAATGTTTAAACATTACTGTTTGAGTTGCAAAGCTATTGAGAAGCTTTTCAAATGTTAATTACTCCAAAAACTATACCTACATAGACAGATGAAAATATTTACATTTTAAATAAGGGTGGCTTTTGATCTTAGGTAAAACTTAGTATTAGAGACGTGCAGGAAAGAATCCTTCTGTGCCACAATCTTCTTCACACTTTCAAACATTCTCTTTTTTCATATTAGGGTAATACCATGATCTCTCAATTTTTCTTATGTAAAAAACTAGTTAGAGAGGTAAACAGAGATGTTCACTTATGCCATAAGAGTCAACCACCAGGTGGCTATGGCACTCACCAAAAGGTGGAAGATCAAAGTTCAGCTTCTCTGCTCTGCTTTAATTCAGAGCAGGGATGAATTACAGAAGTGAGAAAATTCTACCCATACATATTCCTGGCTTTAGAAAGTCAGTCTGGGTTATCTGAGACTGATGTTGAAGCCACTGGTCCAAACTGGGTTCCAGCAACCCAATTTGAGTAGAAATTCTGTCCTAGACCCTAAGAGTTTTTTCTATTCAAGCTGATAAATAAGCTCCAGTGAAGAATTCTGTTCTGAAAACCTGCCATCTTTCAAGGAAAACAAATTCTCAATCAGCCACACTCAGCTTGTTTTAATATTTATTTCATCCAGAATACTTTTCACAAATGTCATTTGCTTTCTGAGATCATTCCCAGGGGATTTTGATGCTACTGATTTTGTAACACACTTTCAATAGGCAGCCATCTTCTTAATATTATTGACATGTTTATCTGTACAATGGAGAAGTTAGGCATGTTTAGGAGAATAATGTAATGATTAAAGGGTTAACAAAGTCAAATATTTGTTGGGAATTCTGTAATAGTTCTGATAATTTTCTCCTCTGGAAAATGTTGAAGAAGAAGGGGGTTTGTAGGCATTAGAATATCTCCTTTGCCTTTCCAACAGAGTGATACAATTTAAAAAGAAATCTGAAGTGAAAGAAAGAACCTCACTGTTGGTTCAACAGGTTGATCCATCAGAATTTCCAGAGAAAAAAATAGGTCACCACTTGACAATGCGAATTTTAACACAAAAGCTGTGGTTAGCCATGGCCTTCATAAATCAGGAAGTGCAAGGATCAAAAGCTAGTTGCCCAGAAAGTGAACAGAAACTATGAGCTCACATCCCAAATCACATTTCTTATCACTACTTAACAAAAAGAGATAATACGTAGAACAATAACAATGACAGAGTACATTATAGCAAAAAGTATAATCACTTGCTAATTTCAGACATATCATAGGATACTTAAACAGCTGGTAGTATGTGTATAAAGCAACCTTCACCATGAAGCTCAAAGTGTAAGTATGGAACACAGCCAGACTCAGCTCTACATCTACCAATATCGACGGCATGTGAGAGTTCACATGGCTATGGGATCATGAGTGCTGCAATGTGTGTACAGGATATGTGCATCAGGCATCGCCCATCACTGCATGGAAAAAATACATCTGGCTGCCTTTCCCCAGAAGGTGGGGAACACAGGAAGGACAGCCAAAGGCTTTCTCAGAGACATGGATAAAGAGGGACTGAATTGTATATGTGAATCCTGAAAAGTTCTCAATTCTGCAAAGGTTAGCTCTTGATAACCACTGCACAGTGAATATATCGCTTTGTAGTCAGACACAATGAATATATAGCAAATATAACAGATATAAGTCAAATAAAACTTGGAGAAATTTCAAAACTTTGGAGGAGATCTTATCTGCAGAAGAAAATTTTGTTACAGAATCTTGCAGCTATGTAGTTATTCAGCTTTTCTCTAGATCCAACTATTACATACTAAACATCAAGATACTGTCAAAGTTACTACCACAAGTTCAATAAAGCATGAAGGAAAATGAAGAACAATGTGAGAATAAAACCATACTATATCCATGCAGGCTAGGTAGACTCGAATATTTATTTTAACAATCTCAAATATTTTTCTTCTAAATGATATCATTCATTTTGAATACTTGAAAAGTTCTTATATACTAAGTGATAAATAAATATTTAAAAGAAAAAGAAAATACTGAAAATTTTCTTTCAGCAATAATACACTTACAATCCATAACTAACAGGAAGACAAACAATCCATATTTGGCACAAAACACTGAAACTCTATTTATACCCTGGTTCCCAGTTGATTTAAACCTTCATTAGAAAATATACAACTGTTAGTGCAGAAAAATAGAAATATCTCATGTAATAAGAGTAAATTGTATATGAATGAAAGCCAGACACCCTTTGACACAGAGCTGATAAAACTCCTGGCTTCAGGCGCACATCTGAATTGGAAACCCTGTTGGGGTAGCTCCCCAGCAACAGAACAATCTGAAAATAAAACCATACTATAACAAACTTACCTTAGTGACAATTTTATGCACCATTCACTAATGTTAATTTAATAAAATACCCTTGCAGGGTAGCTGCCTCATGTCCCAGACTGCATGTTCCAATACCACAGTTAAGCAGCAGCTGGACTTCACTGAACTGATTGTCAGTCACTATTCAGTGACTGACAGTGCTTTTAATGATCACAGGAAATACTTTAGAAAATTACAGCATTTTAGTTATAGTTCTGAATTAGAACTGTCTTTTCAACTAATTCTGGAAGGAAAGTATGGCTGCAGGAATCTGGGTTTCACACAGAGGTTCAAATTAGCTTAAGATCTTTCAAATACCAGAGAGATCCTCTTAGGGCTTGTTTGCTGTACTTCGATCACCTTACATCTAAATAGGACAAAATATGTGGGGAAGGAAAGGAGAACATATTTTAGCTTATATATGTTGACTTAATATCTGAAGTTAATTCCCCTTAATGCTCCTATGCGTTCCTGTGTAGATATGTCAAAGTGTATCAGGTGAAATCATTTTGCATGGAGGTACAGACCTATCTCTTTCTTTGTGGTCTCTAGATTTTGTTTTTCACAATATCTTCTCTCTGGGAAGAAAATATGTTCGGAAAATTCATATTGACTAAAGAAATCAACAGTAATCCCTTTTATGAAATGCTCCACCTGGTAGCATGGAGAAGTCAAAGGCCTATGCCTTTGTTCCCACTCAGAAAACAAAAAAGGCAGTTTCAAATATCTGGTGGGAACAGCATCTTCCAAATAGTGGGAAGTAACGTCAGACCTCTTGATGAATGTCAAAATGTTAAGATGAAAGAAAGCTGGTTATCTGCATTCTACCTTTGGGTCTCTGAGATTTGCCACCATGGCTGATATGTTCTCAGTACCTTTGACTAAATGGTACATACATACTACAACTGGGGAGTGTATGTACTGTAACTGCTTCAAATAATTTTTAAAAGGTATGGCTATAGTTTCTCACCATATACAAAACTGATATTACTAAACTAGTGGGAGGAAGATTATATTTAAATAGTTAAACAAACATACATTAAAAAATTAGGATTGCTTAGGGAAGCTACTAAAGGAGACTGATTTCTTGTTTTCAAAAGTACATGTATTCATGACATCACATAGCAGAATCTGATGCTCAACTACATATTCATGATAAAATGGCTCTGCCTTTAATTCTTTCCTCCAAATTTCACAAAAAAGAGGTGAAACTTCTACAAGTGTTCGTTCTCACCCAAATAAAAAAGAAGCAGTCTCTGTTCATTTTTGAGTGTGACTTTTGGGAACAACATGGCAACATGACTTTTGGCAGATTGACGATTTAATATAAAAATAAAAATCCAAAAGCATATGTAAAACTCAAGTTGTCAGAGGGCTCTGACACATGAAAAGGTTACCATGCGCCAGCTGTTGTCATTTAGTCAGTGTGCATGCTTTTACTCTGTAACACGTGCTCAACGTGAGATAATTTAAGGCAGGCACAGAAACACTGTAGTGTTACTTAAAAAGCCATACACCTATCAATAGCACCACAAGACAGGGTATTTATGCCTCGAGTTACAAGGTTTGCATATCTGCATAAATTCCCTCCAACTATCCATATTGCAGGTGCACCCACATCTGACTGGGAAATCACTAACCCTCACTGATAGTAGGATAATTTACCATACATTGGTATCATTGGTTGAATTGTGAACACATACAGTTACCATTGTGCAGCTGATGGACAATAACTTGTTCATGTGTCAAGAATCAGAACTACTTTATCCTTGAGGTAACTTGTGTATGGTAGTCTGCCATTAAAGCTTGCAATTTTATTCCAAGTTATGTTAGTGCAATAAAATATTTCAGCTCTGAAATGCGATAATGATGTGACCGCATGGAAAATCTTGCTACAGTACTGTTGTGAAAAACACAAAAAATCAGCTGTGCATACCTCCAAAAACAGAACATTTCTCATTCTTATTTGTTTAGGTTTAACATGGAAGAAATATTATCTATCATTATTTCAATAAGGATTGTCGTCATATCTGTAGAAAGGCCTTGGCATAGGCTCTTAACTCTTAAAAGTGTGTATTTTAGATGTCTGGGTGAATCTTAGATGTCTACATTCCACTCAGTAAGACTGGCACACTTTGGAGTAGAAGCGAAGAAGCTGGGGTTGCTCTTGCAGTCTTGCTGAGTCTAAGTCCTTATTTTTTGCCAGTCCCAGAGATGCTAGTGTTTGGATGGCTCAAATGTAGGATTTGTAGGATTTGTACTAGAATGCTCCTACCAGATTTTTTCCTATTCATTCCCTCATCCCTCCACATCATGCTAATATGCATGTTCACACCAATTCCTGAATTTATGCTTCATAAAAGTTAAAAGAAAATCATTAACTGTAAGTGACAGAGGAAAAAGTAATTCCTCAACAGACTTTATTTGGTAAATTTATATGGGAAGATCTAGGTTTTGATTAAATAGGAGTCACTGGTCTCCTATGCTGGGAAATGTCTGAAGAGCTTGGAACACCAGTAGCCTAGGATGTGGAAACTACAGGTATGGGCTCATGAGATGTTACACCTATGAGGATTTAATTTATCCCTGGTGTATCCCACTTTATCTAGTAGCAAAAGATCCTGCAAAAGAAGAGTTCCTGCCTCATAGTGAGGCAAAGAGGAAACATTTTCTGAAAACATTGTTGCCAAGAAAGTAGAGGACTCTGGAGTTGGTACAGAATGCAGCACCCATAAGTTTCTACAATATTTTGTTATTTACAATTTTAACCATAAAATCATCACCACTTTATTATTAAAAACAGCAAAAATGTGTCTTTGGCAGTTATTAAAGATAGATGGAGGAACATTTAAAATTTCAATTTTCCATCAAAATTAACTCTCTCCTATGATCTCATTTTATTAAAGGATTTTTTTCATTGGGAAATTATTTCTAAAAACAATTCCTACTTTGTCACTGAATTTTGACAATTTCTGAAAGTTTCATTGTTCTCACTGCTTCTTCAATTAATTATGAGCTGGCACAGTGTATGAAAATATTAATATAAACATATACTTAATGTAAGAACATATTCTAAATGATTGTAATATATTGTTAAAATCAATATATGTTTTTCATGTGATCAAACTGAAGAATGTCAGAGTTCCAAAGTCAATGGTTTTTAAAATTCACTTTCACAGGAGATTTAGAGAATTTTCAACATAATTTTGAGTATTTTAAAAAATATTGCAATTTCCTGTTTCTAACTAAGTTCAATAGATCTTTAATATAGATTTTCACTGCATGGTAATATATACTTTTCTGGACAATACAGTGCAGCAGACAAAAATATCTGGTGCATGACTGTTTAATACTATCTCACTTATGTCCATGCTAAATTGCTCAACAAGCTCAGTGGTATGTGTAGGTAAAAGGTACAAGTGGCTAGAATTTTTACTCCCAAACCTAAAGGCTTAATAAAATACAGAACACCGAGGAGTCTTGTGTTGAGAATAAAAGCACAGGGACACACCCCTAATGTGGTAGGCCAAAGTCTTGTGTCAGTGGGGTTAGATTATGAAAAAAGTATCATTGTCCCACTGTAAGAGATGGAAAACACTGATTCTAAACCAAGGAGGAGAGCACTTCCTTCACCTTGGCAGGCCAGCTGTATATAACAGGAAGAGCAATTTGTTTGTCTTGAATGGCAGGTAGCTCTCAAGCAGCTCAAATGCATCTCTTCTTCCAGGAGCGTATCTCATAACCAGGGCTGTGCTGAGCTGGAAATTGCAGGGTAATACGAATTGCCAACTGTGAGAAGATGCAAGCCAGCAAGGGCTGCAGGAGCCAGTATTACTCAGTTGTTTTGGGACCTACCTGCCCACCCCACCATGACCTGAAATGGAATGGCGGGACCATGGGGAGCTTCATGCAGTGGCTTGCAGACATACAAAGACTTTAACACCAGAGTTGCTATGTTCAGAAAGTTTGGACATCTCTGCTCTAGGAGGAGGATTTTCTCTAGGAGAGAAAAGATTAAGATATATACTATCTTCGATTTCTCTTATAAAGGCATGGCAAACAGAAATCAACAAAGACTTATGGTATCATCGTCACTTAGATCAAGGAATAGGGATTTAAGCTGGTAGACTGAAGATAGAAGAAGGTGAGATGACTGTTCACAGCAGATTTCTGTAAGCTGAAAAATAAACATGGTGAACTCTGTTCTGGCTCCTCTTTTCTTCACTGTATTCCCATGGCAGCTCCCCACTTTAGACAAGGTGTTCATAACAAGTAAACAAAAGTAGTACAATGACTTTCTAATTATTCTTTCTAGGAAAAGGTAGTTACACAAGCAACTTGTAAAGATGTTAAGATTTTCTGTCTAAAATTAAAATTGTCCTGAATTATGCAAAGCTCTCCCCTCAAATAAATGTTTCTACTGATGTGAAGATTCAGAAAATGCTTCAACAGCAATAACTGGGATGGACGCTGTGTTGTAATAATTTGGATACACTTGACTAATGCAGTTATTCGCAATGAGGTTGGCACAGTGCCCAAAGCATTGAGCAAACAAATACAGAAAGACATCCAGTTTAGCGCCTTCCAATACTGCAATGAGATTTTTGTTCAGTCCAGGGATATTGTGGACACTATAGTGTACTCTATCAGCAAAAACTACTAAAATATATTTATATTTCTTTGTTAAATTCACCAGTGTGTTTTATGTAAAAAATGCTGGTGAGGCACAAGCATTTTAAATCAAATTAGTATGCAACATAAGGCAGCTGCGTATTCAAATGGGTTTTTAAGCAATTTGGTTGTTTTCTTTATAATAACAGGAAAGAACATTTTGATTTTGAAGGTGACAGAGGCAATATTACCAGAATTAAACAATCTGAATTAGCTTTTTCATGAAATGTAATATGTTTTATGCTTTTAGATGGGATGCTCCAGTGCTTTCAGATGAGCCTTTCACAGTCACAGTCAATGGCCAGGAACAGAATAAGCTCTGGAGGTAGGATTATCCTCAAATTTAATTTTTTTAGAAGAAGCAAATGGCAAATGTTTCTAGCAAACTTTAGGTGCATCTATGTTGTAACTACAGAATCAAGACAGGATATTAAAAGAAAAGATAAGTATGAAATTAGTAAACAAAGTTTGACATTTTGCTTAGCCTGAATTTGATGTCTGAAATGAACATAATCTCTATAAGGCTAAAAAATATATAATGTTATATAGTACATACTTTCTTTTGTTTTCAAATAGACACAGGAAGAAAATAATAGTAATCTATTATTCATATGCATAATACGGTGCCAGACAAACATATCTTCCAAACTCTTACATTTGAATTTGGCTAATAAGATAGCAATTTCTTCCAGAAGTGAATGTGGATTTGTTTTTGTTATACTTCAGGATGAGGAAGTTTTGCTCTGTTCTATAAAACTGCAGTTTGAATCAGATGTGAAAGGACACTACTTGGCTAATAATAATATTAAATATATTTCTCTAGAATATACTTATATCTGTAAATAATATTTCTCTGTAAAATAACAGTGATTTTATGCTTTATATCATTCATTAGCTTTGGGATCAAATGTACTGAATACGAAAATCTCACTGCAGTATTGGAAGGCACTAAACTGAATGTACAAGTAAAAAGATGAACATCTCTTCCTTAACTGTTACACACAATTAAAGTTCTACAAACCAAATCAGATTCTTTCTTTTTGACACTTCACCACAGAATCCATTGCCCTCAACCCTTCAGCTGCACCTGTGCAGAGCCACTTCTTCAGAGAACTCTGCACAGATGGATCTGTACGTTATTCTCATGAACTCAGTTGGCCTAGGGAAAGCAGAGTAAGGAGATGGGGAGTGATAAAAGAGAATGCAGTATGCCTACAGAACATATTCTCTGTGTGCCTGAGAAGTTAGTGTAGCGAACCATCTAAGCAGCACAACTATACAATTCCTAACATAAGCCTTGCAGCAGAATGGAAATCCTGGGACAGAATTACTAGTAGAATGGGATTATTTTTAGCACTGTTTTAAAGTAACTAATCTGGAATTTGCAATGAAATGATAGCATGCTCACGGTCAGCTAAAGCTGAGCATTTAAGAAGCTACTTCCTAGTTTTAAGAATTCTTCTACACTGCTGGTTACCACATCTCTGCCCTGAGCTTTCATTAGGCTCATCATGACTGCATGCCCAATGAAGGCTGCGTATAAGATGCAAGTAGCTAGGAAGGGTGGTTCTCTTGTGGATGTGGACTCTAGGAAGCATTTCCAGATGTTGCCAAGAGTAGTGACAAAGCTCACAGATCTAAAAATACACTGTTCTTCAGGTTATGCAGCTTTAATGAAATCAACATATTCATGTTCACAGAATAATGCATTGTATAGGTCTTATTTTAGACCACATAATGTTGAGATTTGAATTCACACTTGTTTTATTACAGTGGTAACTGTCTTCTATGCCTGCCACAGAATGAAAGAGAGGCAGTTCAAAGTTTGGTTCTGTCTTTTGCTCCTGAAAGTAATCCAGGAAGGAATTATGCTGGAATCCAGGTATCTGGAGGAAATGTAAGAGTCATAGGTTACCATGGGGAATGCTGGAAAAGGAGACTGCTTGAGCTAATGACAAAAAGTAGTCATTATTTCAGCAAATCTGAAGTAAAGGGAATTTTTTGCAGGAAAGTGTTGAAGATAGCAGATTCCACCTGTGTTCTCTCTACGAAAGGAAAAGGGAAGAAGATGCACAGCCATAAGGACATTTCAAGAAGGGAAATTTGGCTTGGAGTCTTTGCTGATGTCTTTGTACAGTCATTTTGAGAACCCTAGAAACAGAGAAATGCATTTGGAAGCAATTCAAGGAAACAAGTGGCATCATAGAGGAATCAACACTGAACTTCTCAATAGAAAAGCAAGAGGAAACTCTTGAATTATCTGCTAGTACACCAATACAGAAATCAGATTGCTGTTGTTTAAGATGATGTTTGGGCTTCTTTCTGCCCAATATGGTATTTTAGTTCAGCTAATTTGCTCTGATCAGCTGAAGAAAACTAGGCATACATCCCTGACACCAGAAAGATAAGTACCATTCATGTTGCAACGCTCACAATTACAAAAAACAACAAAAAACAAAACAAAACAAAACCCTTCAGACAACCTTTGAAATATAATCAAAAAAATTCCATAAAGGACAGCAACAGGCAATGATTAGGTACTCTTTCCTCACAATTCTGTAATTCCAAGAATTAAGATAAAAAGTCTGGCAATATAGGCTCTGCAATCATCTGGGAAAAGATGCAGAACATTCTGGAATGCATCAAGACAGAAAGAATCATTAAGAAAACTTCAGGTCATTACTGTTAACCAGAATTTTTTTGCAAGAATATTACTAGAAATAATGCTACGGGACAGGATTACAAGACATTTAGAAACGGGTGATTTAGTTAGGGACAGACAGCATATATTCACTAAAGGTAAATTGTGTCTGACAAATTAGCCTCAATCTGATTATTTTAATGTTCCGTTGGTGAAGGAACAAATTAGTGTCTGCAATTTATCTGATTTTCAAAACTATATTTGATATTTGCCACAGAAGAGACCTAGTTTACAAAGGGGGAATTATAGACAGTTATTGAAATAGAGTGAAAATTATCTCAGGAAAATGAAAGAGCATGTCAATTAACAGTAACACTTCAGGTGGAAAAACGTATACAATCAGCAGTCAATAAGCACCACTTTACTTGACCTATTACACAAATTGCATTGAAATCAATGTCAAGAACAGATAGATCTAGTGGTAAAACATATTAGGAATAACAAAAATACATTGGGTTTCTGGGAAATGTATATTAAATCTGCATCAACATAGTTTATATCAGAAAATTAGAACAGTCCTGGTGCTTTTCTACACTATAATTCCCACCCCCTTTTTTGCATTCAGTCATTCTCTCTTCAACTCAGCAAATCCTTTTCAGAAATTGTAAATAGTTTTTAAAGGCTAGATAATTTTAAAATATTTGTATGACAAATGTATTCCAACAAATCCCAAGGCCTGGATTTATCTTCAGTGATCCTCAGGGATTCACATCTGAGAGCATAAATCAACGTGCCACAGCTGCTCCCTCGAGAAGAGAATTTCTAGCCTAGGCCATTGTTTTATTTGCCTTTGGTTTATGGTAAGAACACATCATAATCACAACAAAAATTCATGCTTCTATCTTACAGGCCTCTTTGATCAGGACATTATACATAATTCCTTCCATCAAGCAAGGAAAGGTGGTTTGCTTTATGCTTTTTGGTTTAGCTTGTAATAAACTATTTACTGTAATACACCCCTAAAATTGTTCAGGGAGTACTCAGACTCAACATTAAGATGAACTGTTTTTGGTCACATTGACATACATTTTAATCCCATATTTACTTTATAACCAAGATGCATAAAGAGATCTTTGCATCTTCTTTAAGAATTGATACCACAGAATTATGCTTTTAGAGTGTACTTGGTATGTCAGATTGAAAATTCCACCAACACTGCTTATCTGAAAAGGCTATATAAGTGCTACCTAAAAAAGAGGTGTGCGAGAGAGTATGTGAGGTTTCAGCTCCATGGCAGCATGAGAAGGTATCAGCCGGAGTCACGAGGGAAGTGCAGGCATGCAGGAAGTGCAAGAGAAGTGTGGGCATGTGACCTGGCAAAGTATTCATTTAGGGTGTAGATGTGGTTGCAGATTAAGCATTTTTTTCTAGGTTAATGTTCTGCTGTATCAGCTCTCCAAACTGGCACCCTGTGCAGGCAGCATACAGAACATGAGAGGACTCAGCCTGCAGCTGCCATGATCTTGATTAGCTTAAATTGTTATGAAACCATGCTCCAAATCATGTCTTTGGCCCTGTGAAAGGTAGCTACTATCTACATTTAGGAGTATCTTCAGTGGGCCGCTTGCTGTGGTGAAATTCTGCACCATCCCTCAGTTCTTATTGACCACGAACAGATGTTGCCACTTCCTCTATTGCTTTCTCACTCCTAATTATGCTGTGTCAGTTTGCCTAGGAAGCTGGGGATCGGTCACTCCAAAACCATTGCCACAGCAGAGTGGTTGACTGCCATCGTGTCTGATTTTAATCAAGAAGCAGCAACAGGCTACAAATAACTAACCTGTCTGTATGTTTTTTAATTTGAAGGTTGATACGGCTCGTCAGGTTCAATGAAAGACATATTCCTTGCTGAAGAATGTCGAATAGCCACCAAAGGGATAGACAAGAGTTTCACACCTCAATGAAGCAAAGGGTTGTTTATCACCCAGCTAAGTATACAATATAACTTCTAGATACATATCAACTAAACAGAAAGAAGTTTTATTTTAATACAGATTCAGATATTCTTCTGGGTCAGATGTTCTGCTAGTTTCATTGAAAAGATTAAATCTATCTAGATCCCTTAGGCGTTTTGAAAGGGGAGAGTGACTCTAGGTTGTAGAGAAAGTCCACTAAGAGATGGGCACACGCGTAAATCCTGAAACCCTGACAACCACATTATGAGGAAGGAAGGAACAAGCTAGCTGAAGGTGGGAATTGTTACATAATTTTAGCATAAATAGAATAAAGGTAGCATTTCTTTTATTGTTATTTATAATTATTTGTATCTGTGTTGTCATTTTGGGATATTCTGAATTAGTGCCCTTACTAACAGACCTAACCTGATTTCAGATACGGGCAATTTAAAGGAGCTGGCCACAGGTACTCTTCACTGAAAGGAGGGGAGTGACACTAGAAACCAGGCCTCTGGGACACCTCTGCAAATGTCCCTGGATCACAGCTCAACTTCACTGTATTCAGAAAGTAAGGAGAAAGTCTCTATATGTGCTACATGGGCCAGATATAATCAGGAGTGCCTGAAGAAGCAGGAGTGACTTCCAGTGACTGCTGATGTCCTTGGAAGTTCCCTGACATGCAGTATAATAAAGCAATAATGCTTGAACCCTGAAAATCAGGGAGGGATTGCAGTACAGTATAATCCCAGGGTTAATGGTACTCGCTTGAGAACTGGGAGACTCAACTTTGCATTGTCACTCAGTCTCATTCAGAGCAGAGGTTTGAAAGAAGATGTCATACCTTCCAGTAGCATGCCCAGGCCTGGACCCTACACTGTTCTGGGGTTGCTTCCTTCAGCATCTCTGATGAAGCTGCTTCTTTTCAGCAGAACTTCAATATTCTTTTGGGGCAGGATTCTGCTGTTAGATGGACACCCTACTGACTATTTCACCCTTTATGTCTATTCCAAAACTATTTAATTATTCACAGCATGTGATAATACCTTGAGAAACTGAGGCAGACTCAGCCAAGCAGATAGTTTGTAACCTCGTCATGCAAACAGGTGTTCTTGGGAAAAGACAGTATTTTACTTCAAATCAGATTGAGAGGATACTTGAACGTGCTGAGCACCTGACTTACTGACATTTAAGTGAGGATGGGTACTTCCATCTCCCTTTGCTAAAAAATCATCTAATACCTTCTCTAAATCTAGCCATTGGTTTCCAAATACCCTTTGTTTTTAATCAAAACAAACAAACAAACTGATAACTGTTGGAAATGAAATTCTTGATTTCTCCAACCTCAAACTTTTCTTCTTCCTGTGCCCCATATTCTGAAAATCTTGGTTTTAGATTAGCCTGAAACAGATTTTAAGAAATCTTGGTGATTATTTCTAATTAAAAATTTACTTTCACCATTCTGCTATGTTCTGCAGACTGCCCTTCTCTTTTCCACAATAATTTTATATTCCAGCATCTTCTAGAGCTTCATTATTTTTAAATAATTACAATTAGTGAATATGGTACAACTCACTTATTAATGCTGCAGTGCAGACACCTTAATCTCAAAGATACCATTATAAGGTACTACTTTTAAATACCCCAAGAGGCAATAAAAAAGTCCCTGACATTTTAAATAACTGCCAGCGCCACAGCAATGAATAGGAAAAAAGAATAGTAATCTGACTCACTGTCACTAGGAGACAGAACAGGAACTAGAACAGCATGGTAGATACAGACATTGTTTCACTGACAAGAATCAGTATCAGCAATATTGGTAATTTAATATTTTTCTTGTGTGGATCCCAGATGCATTCCTGCTTCAAGACTTTACTATTCTTGGGAGACTTGGGCGCTTTGGCATCAGTCTCTCTGGCAAAGGCTTGCACTGTTGGGCATTACTGGATCTGCACTGGCAATGGCAGCACATTAAGCTCCTCATTACTTTGCCTTTCTGCCACTTCGAAATCAGATTTTTCTGGACCCGTTCATACCATTTTTTTCTCTAGACTTGTGATTTTATATCCTGTTGGCTTACCTGGCTTTTTAAATGATGCTCAAAAGATGTTAATGGTTAATCTCCCACAAGGGTTAGAAAAGCACTGTCAGTAAACATTTGTTTGTGAGACCATAACTTGATGAACTCCCTTCTGTTTTCATAAATTTTCTACTTGTTTTATCAGGTCAGGGATTTTCATCTAAGAGAGGAGGAGGCATATATAACCAAAAAATACCCCCAACCACTTTCATCTATTGCTTTCATACAAATCTGTATGTTCTTATTCTGTGTGTCCCAGTTTGTTAATGTAATGCTTTCCAAGAGCAGTATAAAGCACTATAGTCTAATTTCCTGGTTATGGTCAAGAGAAAACCCACTGATTCCGGCATTTTTCCTATGAAGAGTGCTTTGTCTGAATCTCAGTATTAACACTTTTGGGCACTGTTGAACCAGAAGAAAGGAACACCTGCTCTTAGTTTGTTCCCTTCTCAGTTCCATGAACACGTGCAATATTGGATGGTTAAATACCTAAGACGTTGCCCATCTACATCATTGAACTACTCAAGCCTTGCACAATCTGCAGCAACCATGACACCTTCTCAAGAATGAGACATTCACTCTGTTGCTCAGACGTGAAGCTGAGCAGCTCTTATCGAACAACATCATGGCCACATTATCACGAGTTATCAGAGTTCCATTCTCTATAACAGGAAGTGGAGCACTCAGTGTGAGAACACATTAATAGATGACATATACCAAAGAGTTTAATCCGTGTAGTGAGCCCTTGCTGTGAGATATACATTACTAATAAGATCTTGACCCTTGTTGTCATAATGTTAATGAGGCCTTCAACCAAATCTGTATTAGCCTATTTTCTGTGTCTTTGTGAGGACTTTCGTCATGGATTTGGAAAGCTAATGTGATTGAGACCATGCCTGAGTTTCTTTTCATACTGTGTTTCAAAGAATAAAGTAATTCTGCTTTCTCATTCCAAAGTCCTGTTTAAGCCATGTGTTATTTCTTATAATAAGCTGAAGATTAGTCATTAACATGTCTGGTAGCCATAGCGCTGTCACTTTTTATAAATATTTCCTATACCCAACACATAAGACAACAGTTCTACTTGCTTATCTCATAAGATAGAAGATTATCCATGTGGTCAAACTTGAAGATAAAGCAGACTGCTGATAGCATTAACAGTTTCCTTGAGATCATTACCTATGCAGGATTACATTCCCCATATACATTCCCTCTTTATATGAATCTTCTAGTAAATTATTAGTTAAATACTGTATACGATGGAAAGGATATTAGGATTGGAGCTAAAGCATGTTGTTTGAATTTTTTTTCCATGCTGAAGTGAAAGAAAATGCAAAACATATTATTTATGAAACCAAAAGCTTGGAATACTTTTTTCAGAAATACACACAGTACTTCTACAATTAAATATATTCCCTGAGATCTCTGATAGATGCAAGGGTTATAACAGTTTCACAAGTGATTTATGGTTGTGGTCAGTAGTGAAAACCAAAGAGAATAATGTTAGTTAGAAAAATAAGATACTATGACTTCTAGGCTTCTCATCTTTATGACAGTTTAATTTGGGACTCCAGAAATCCAGACTCCTGGCATGTCACGGGTCTTTCCCATCTACAAGCCTATCAGATAGGTTGCTAACCTCAAATTCCCAAGTACTGTTTCTGCCACAATCTGCCTCCCCGGGATGAGCTTCCTTGGGAGTTACCCAAACTGCTAAAAGAGGTGTCAACCAGTCTGTATAAGCTGGTTGCCTCAGCTCCATGGGCTCCAGCTGCTAAAGCCCTGGTCCCAGGAAGAGTCTTGGAGCCATAGCTTCACCTGACTGGATCAGAGTAATTCATCAAAACCAAACAGTCAGTTGAGAATTGCTTCATCAAACTTTTTCCAGCTAATTCTAGCTGCAACCATTCTTGCTGATTAATGTTGTTGTAATCCTGTCAGAGCTGAAAGGTTTAAGAAGGTGCAATACAAAGTTTCTACCAGTTTCTAGAATAATCAGTTTGCGTAACAGGGTGCATTAATCTTATATGTAAACCTATTAAGAATTTTTTAGTTTTTTGAGCATGCAAGCATGGAAAAATGTAGGCCTAATAAGTCTTTAACATAAGTACCCCTAATAAGGCATGTGAGATAAGTTACAGTGTAGGTATGCTTTATAATGCTGAAAGATTCTAATATCTTTGTTTTTGAGATGAAAAGGAAAGCAAAAGTATGATTTTTATTAAGTTAGAACATTTTGCTGGTTGTTTGCTGCAAGAGTTTTTGGTTGGTTATTAAATGCTAAGTCAAGCTATTTTGACACCAAATATTTTTATAGTTTTTGTAAGATTAAGGTATAACACTGTGACCTTAATGATGCTCTTAACGTAAATTTGAAGTAAATGTGAATGAACATGAATTTATGCAGCTAATAAGAAAGTAAATCTCAGAACTATTAATCCATGTGGTTAAAAATGAATATGTGAAGTAGGTAAAATAAGATATAGATAAAGTTTTGAACTTTTCCGTGGGAATTTGTTTACTACTCTGGCTAGTCTACATGTAAACAAGAGAAAGAAAGTAAAGAGGTGAAAGAAAAACAATTCATTTTCAAATTTAGTAATGAAAGGTATTCTGCCTGTTTGTTTTTGGTTAAATAAATCTGCGACTCATAGTAAAAATTTTGGTATGATTGCTAAGTGTTACCGCAGAAACAAGTGCTATATAGGGTTTAAATCAAGACATGTAGGTAGTACAAAAATCTTAGAACACTATTATTAGGCTAAAGTTTATTCACCAAGACTAGTATGTTGCAAAACTATTGCAAAACTAAGCCTTCTAGTGAAACAATATTTTAGTGGATACCTAAGAGAGTAAGCACAGGACAGAGGATTCTACCTCCCATCTGACTGAGGACTGACTGCTCTCAGACCAGGTTTTCCCTGTGCACAGGCATGTTAATGTTCATGCATGTTAGAAGAAATGATCTAGTAGCAGGAAGTGCCAACAATGTTCATCTATCTGAACTATGATTCAAAGAAAAGAAGTGCTAGCACAGCCTGTCTTTTATTCTGCTCACCCTGGGCTCAACAGTCTCAGAGAAAGCATAAGGAATTGGGGAAAAAAAGAGGAAAATTATTCCTTTTAATTAGAGGTAGAATCTATTGCGAAATAATTAGTAAGAAGCTCATGCTTTAATGTAAAAAGCAACTAGTGTAAGAACTGAGCTAGCACTAGTTTTTTTGATCTTTTGTCACAAATCATCTAGAAAATGCTACAAATAGTGAGCTTATTGTTATGCAGTAATTCAATACATGAAAAAGTCCTCTTGATTAAATTGTCAGATGTTTTACAAAAGATGGTTTGGGTTTATTGTCTGATAGCATTTAACTCAAAGGCTGATATCACAACCTCCTTAGCATCAACTCCTTTCAATAGAGCACTGGAGGAATATCTGACCTGCAGTCAGACTTGCTGATTTTGTGAAATCACAAAATCACATAATGGCAGCTCTGGCTGTATTTAAAGCTTGTCTGCTGTAGGAAATTTGAACCACTATGACTACTCAGGATATTTTGATTCATCTTGTTAGTCCTGAAGCCTCAGGTGGTCTCTGAGTAAGAAAAGGGGGAAATCGTCCTTACAGTATCTAAGACTATGCAGAGAAAGCAGTTCTTCTTATCCTTTCACCACAGACATAATAAAATGCTTAATTTTATGAAGAAATGCCTAAGTGGACTATCCAGTTTCTGTATTTCCTTCAAATAAACAAAGACATTTTACTTTCTGTAATGGGCACCATCTTCTGGGAAAGAGTAGGATCTAAATAACACTTAGGTTCTACAAGGTGCCATGTTCTGTGACTGCTGCTGTAATGTATGTAATGCATGTAACCAAACTCTAAACTGACTAGCCCCTGATATGGCTAATGGTATGGATGGCAAATGGAGAAGAGACTGACATCTCCCTTAATTAGTTCAATAAAAATTACTCTCTTCTGCTATCAAATTAATAATTTGATTTGACTACCTGTTGTATTACTTTTCTGACCAAATCATTTGAACTTATTGAGCTGTTGATTCAAATTATAACGTTAAATTGATCTTTAGATTGTTCAACTATAATCAGCTCTATGAATTTTTTTGTATATTTGCATAATAAAAAGCTTACTTAAGATCTGTTTTTCTTCTCATGTTTTCATAAGAAACTGGCTATTCTGTCAACCTAAATGGTGTCAAAACTCTGTGAGGACAATAACCACCTCAGTTAAGAACTTTGCAAAATACACACATTTGCTTTTTAGCTAGTGTTTAGTCTACAATGTTTACAAAAAAATATTGACTCCATCATCCATTTCCATTCCTAATCAGAGCAGCCGTATAAGCTGGTTAAAAACTTAATTTAAAAAGAGATAAAAATTCTGATATTTCTTTTTTGACAATTTTCATTCTTTCACACTGAACCCTTAACAGTTTTATTCTTTACTTAAGATTTGTAAGAAAATGAAAATGGCTGTCTACAGTTCCAAAGTTTTTGCTGCAATCTTTTGCATGTTTTCGCTATTACTCTTGTAAAGACACAAAACAATACAAGATCTCCAGGTAAGTGAACTGAATAAGCAAAAAGACAATTTAAATATAAAAATTATTTTTTATTTATGTGAAAATGGCAGGGTTTTTTTAGTAGGGCCAATAATGAGAACCACATAGGATCAGAAGAAATTAACTGCAAAACGATATCTGCCCATTGTCAGATTTACTTTATATTCTGTTTGGTCTTTCAAAATAACAGGAACTTTAGTTAAAAAAAAAAAGTATATGACAGATGAGCAATATACTACAGGTAGAAAGATCCAAAAGGGCTCAGAGTGAGAAAAATGCATGAGAAAGACATGAAAATATGTTATCTATAAAAGCATAAAGAACTTCACTCGACTTGCATGACTTTTTGTATCAAGCATGCTACAGCAGTCTTTTGATTCTAATATGAAACTGTAGTAAGGATCATTGCACTAATGCATGAGGATTTGTGATAATGTTGCAGAAATTTTACTGTCAAAACTGAACTGCATTGTAATGACTTTTGTTATCATGGTTTCTAATAACTATTCAGCATGAACTGACCCTACATATGTTTTCCTGCAATAATATGTTGGTTATTCAGAAAGTAAAAAAAGGAAACAAATCAATAGACCCCTCCACCCTTGCACTCTTACTGTAATATGGCCACCTGAAGATAGCAGATCATGAATATGAGAAATATTTTATTTACATTTAAAAACAATTGTAATTTGCAATCATTTTATTATTTTAAAATAGAACTTATGTGAATCAAAACAATTATCATCAGATTTTTATAAGACTGTGCCACTTGCAGTGTTAAAGATAGATTCAGGCAAATAGGTTCTTAAGACATAAAGACTTCCTATACGTCTGCATTTGGGAATCAACACTAATTTCACTGTAAGAACAAATGCCAATGTCTGCAATATAATCATCAGTGCTTTAGCACCATACATTGGAAGTATCAAATTTTACTCATGGCATAGATTTTCTAAATGACTAAGTTTCAAAGACTGCAAGATTGTCCAGTACCAAGAGAAAGATTTAGAAATAATTAGATTTGGTTTTCATACATGTTCATATTCCTGGCACTAACAGGCAAGCCTGGGGAGATTTCAAGAAGAAATTACTGACATATATCTGCAGGGGAGAAGCTGTATTAACCGCTTTATTTTAGGCATGACTTTGTTACTTACTGCTAAAAAAAACAGTCTACAAATCTTGCAAGCATAAGCTGTTGCCACCTCAAAATACATGTACAAAAAATAACCATTTTTCAACATTATCAAATGAAATCTAACTGCCTTGGAAAGCAAATGCTTAAGGAAAATATTAGATACTGAACAGAATTTGTTTAAAATTAATGCCAAGATTCAGCAGAGTTTCTTCAATATCATGTAGAAAAGATGGAAATTTCTGGTTCATGCTAATAATGAAGCTAGGATATCTAACATGATAGACTTGCCATTAGGCAGCTGAAAATACGCATATGGAAAATCAACTTAAGAAATGTCTTTGTGGAGGGAAGCATTTTTCTCAAATGCAGTAAACTTAAGAAAAGCATATAAGCAAATAACAGTATCCCAAGAGAGGCAGGTACAGAGAAAATTTTTCATGTCTGGATAGATATTTGATTTCATTAATATTTGATATTTGATCAGATTAAAAATTAGGATAAATTTAAATACATTGCAGCAGTGATCAAACACTCAAAAAAGCACCGTTGCTGACAGAAAATATATTTCTTTTTTTGTAAATGAAAGAAAATATTATGTATTTAAGTTCTGATCAGTAACTATCCAAAAATGTAATACTTTGTGAAGTAGAAAATTTATTAGGTAAGCAAAGCATTATCTTAAAGAAAGTCATATAGCCATTACATCTCTACATTCATCTTAAATCTCTAAAAAATATGTCCAGAGATAAGGTTACAAATGAACATTAGCAGATTCTAAAGTCTTTGCTGCAGAGTAAGAATACCGATTAAAAATCTTCAAATGCTTGGATATGATTAACAAATAATGTAAGTCAAAGGAATAGATAGATTGGAAATTTCACTAGACTCACTAGAATGATTATCCCCCTTTGAGTATAACTTGCTTTCTTTTCTGTAATACAAAAGGCAATGACTCCATACATCCTTGCAGAAACCAGGAATACTGAAAAACTGAACATGAGTACTGTAAGTGTAGATGAAAACAGAAAAGGTTTCTCACATACAAGAAGTGGGACTTATGTATGCCCACAACATATTTTTCAAATGGTTGTCTTTAAGAACCAAGATTTTCTAGTATATAAAAAGCAAGGAAAAGATGTGTATCTGAGGTTACATTTTGCCCCCCACCCCCACAAATTTATGGAACATACGCTCTGCAAATTAATAACAACTTACTGTAGTTTTTCCTTTGTTTTTCATTTTGATGGAAAAAATGAACCATCACCCCCCCAGTATGTAATTCAATTTCATGTTCTATTACTTTTTTTAGCCTGTTCTCCAGCTAAATGTTTTTCCAATTGTTCTTCATCTTCCCCTTCACTCTTCTTCATTCTTTTCATACTATCCATTCCTTTCTAACTCACAGCAATTTTATTCTCTAACTGGACTGACTCATCTAAGTTCCTGTCTTCAATAGGACAGTACTGAAAATCAAATGCATTTCTCAAATGTGTTTTTGATTAAATGGTTTTCTTTCAAAAAGTGCTATTCCTCAAAAGCAAAACTTTTTATTGGAACATCTGAGGCTTGCAGAGTATGACTAAGGAAAGGCTTTTTTGGCTTCATGTCCTCAAATAGCCTGTTGACCAGGGTTCAACATGCCATAGGGTCAAACAGAACCATTTTTACCCAATTAACCTTCCAAGGGGAGGGACTGCAAGAGAAAAACTAACTGAATATAATTCAGCAGTTATATTAATACTCATCTTGGGTATTGGAGACTCATATTTGTGTACTTATTTAAATGATGCAAAGCTGAAACTTGAATGTATATCTTCCACTAGGCTACCATCTATTGTGGCGTGCTAGGCTGTCCTTAAATACCCAAAGGAAAAGTTACCAACATCTACAAATTTTCATTGGGATAGAAAATCCATCTCATCCATCTCAAACAAGTAGCAGTAGGGAGAAAATACTGTTTATCTCCTCCCAAGAGCATTCTCAATATGCAAGAAGGTATTATCTTTTTATGGGCACAGCCCCCGTATACAGCAATGTATATCCCCTCTATGCCTAAGTGTATCTTCCTCAGTGCTCACAAAGTCATAACAGAACACTTCATGTTACCAAGGTGTTATTTCACCCATCATCAAAATGGAGCTATTTCTAAGGCTGAACAAAGCAGCTACTCGAAAGTCCAGAGCAAACCTACTTAATTAGCTATGGCAGCTGCTATATACAGTTAAAATTATCCTAAACAACATAAAAATAGCAGTTTGCTTTTTATATCAGTATTTTTTTAAATAGCTTCTAATTTGGAATGCATTATATATACATATATGGAATGCATTATATATACATATAAGGCATAAAGGGAAGAAAGTTTTCAGGATTTAGGGAACGATGAGTACACTTCTTCTTCTTGAATGTTCATGTCATTGTGATGCATATGTACAGTACAGCAACTAGAAAAATCATTACACTGACACTCCCACAGAATTGATTTTCTGTTGCAGTTGTAATTCAATTATTAGCAAAGCCTAAGAAGAAAATATACCTTCTTTTTATAAGAGCTTTTTGTAATCAACACCTTCTTTCTTTTTGTCACAATAACTAAATACTTTCTCTATGGGATAATGGTAGAATTATTTTGCTTTTATAGTCAGACTAGTTATTCATTTAAAAAAGAGTTATCAAAAAGAAAATTAGATCAGTTGTCACTATAATTCTCAAATTAATAGTGTGCATAGAATTTCTCTTGTTTATACATATACCTCTGCTGAATGGCACAGAGAACTGTCAGAAATTCTAAATATTATCATCACTAATTTCTATCACAAGCTAGGCATATGTGGTATAATGCCGATTATAAGCTCCTTTAGAATAGCAACATACTCGTAACCATTTTCTTCAGGAACAAGATTTTAAAAAGCCAAACAAATGATTATGTAGCACTGCTGATGAAACTAGATCCTGTTGGTATTACAGTGCAATTTTGCTATATTTTACTATGTTTATTTTATTGTATTCAAATTGAGAGTGAAAAAAGCAATAATATATGCCAACTCATTTGCAATTTTCTTTACTTCCAGACTACCATTGAGATGTATGATAATATCATCAATACTATGTCCAGAAAAGGTAAAATACTGAGTGGGAAATCTGTTTCAAAAATATTATCAAGAAACATTAAATTTTGAGAATGTAGAAAACAGATATTCTTACGTCCAAAGAGACAAAAGGTTCAGATGGCACAGATACATTTTTGTTTAGATATGGTTAAAGAGAGTATGTCCTAATTCTGCATTCAGGGAAAATACATTCAATTCCTTCCATAACCTAGCCATTTTAAGAAAACATTTCTGTACTGATAGCACTGCCTCTGCTATAATATTGACAAAACATAATTGACACTCATTTGGGGAAGAAAGATAGGAGATAATTTCTCACATTTTTGATGTGTTAAATCTCCAATTTGTTCTCTAAAAATAGTTAGCCCTATGAACATATGCTTAAAAATGGTTTTGTTCTTGAAAGGGCTGTATAGTTAACAAGACTATTCTGGAAGGGATTTTCTTATTAACACTCGTCAGCAACAAACTGGATACACTGAATTTCAAAATTACAGATAAATTCAGATGATATATGAGGAAATGAGCAGCTGATGATAATGCATACAATGGACTGATAAGAGTGAAGCCTTAGCAAATAATTTGGATTTGACATCTCATTTATTTATTTGTGAATTCTACACTGTACTTTTAGAAAAGGGGCTAAAATATCAATGTATCAGGACCTGATTCCAACATAAATGACCCGAGTTAAAAAAGATTCTTACTTGAAACTGTTGATGTGAATTTAAGGTTTGTGGGCACAAGAATGACTTAAATGCATATTAATTTTCAAAAATACCATAGTGAAAGACAAGCAAGGAAAAATGTAACTAAAATATGTGAAAAATATTTTTGTATTGGTTATATTTGGTACTGATGGGCTCATATTTTGAGAGCTCTATATACACATAAACAAGAGCAACAAAAAAAACTTTTTACAGGAACTTACATTAACTGGACATTTCCGCAATGCCTTTGCAACATGTCACTTAACTCATGTTCTATGACATTTTTAAAAATTATAAAATGTGTATCTGTCTTTGTAAATGTAACTTTAGTCAACAAACACTAGATCTGGCTGCTATAACTCCATCATGTTCATTAAGCTAGGTTTTACCTTTTTTCATTGTCATTTCACTGTTTTGTAAATTAAAGGCTTACAGAGCCTGACTATAGCTGTCATAAAACTCACAATTCCCAGAAAGAGCCTTCTATGGAGAAGTTATATGAAATGGTAAAGTACAGTTTAATTACTAGATAATATAGCTAGATACAAAAATAAATAATTTCATGTTAAATAGCGAATTATGAATTCATGAATAATGAGCTACGAATATCTTACATGAATTGCTCTGTAAAAGTAAAAAAACAAATAAGCAAACAATGAATGGAAAATACAAAGACTTTAAAATATATAATAAGAAAATAAGAATTGATAGGTATTACTAGCACATATTCTACTGTTTTTAAGGAGCTGCATTGATCAAATTAATTTTAGAGAAGAGAAATGACTGCAGAATTGACCGAGTTATATTAGCATTTTACCTGATGATGATCTCTAACTGCAGCTTCCACCTTGATTCTAGTGTCATAGAGTACTGTAAGGTTTTCTTTATCATTTAAGTAGTAGTTCTGAAAGATTTGATATTCTTGAGCTAACCACAGATTTTCTTTAATGATTTGCTCCAGAGTAGCCTAAAAAGAAGAGGAATTAATTACATTCCCTGAAATACACCTTTCTAAAAAATAAAATTTTAGGGCATTTCTGCAATTTTCTTGACTCAGTGAGTTATGAACATCTGCAAAATATAGATGACAGGACTATGGTTCCAATGAAACCAGTGGAAAACCTGCAAATGAATTTAAAGTGGTTAGGATTTTGCTGAATATATTAATACTGTTGGTGAATTGTATTAATAAATTATTTGTATAGAAAATAATGTTGTAAACAGTTACAGTAGAAACTAGTAAAGGGAACATGTGCTCTACCTCTCTACATAAGCCCTCTTTCTGGATAGAAATTATCTTGTCTTGATTGCCAGAGAATCCATCAAATTCCTCACCCCCATTTTACTTTTCAAAATTCTCATTTTCCGAATTATTTATAAAACTGACATAATGCAATATTCATGTACTCATAATTTTAATGTTTTGAATTTGATTAACTTAATTTTTAAAGACTAATAATATTTTTGCCTCTCATCCTCTGCTACCAGGTGAAGTTAAAGTTACTAGGCATGTATGCTTCTGTAATCAGAAACATTTCAGTTGCTTCTGAATCTTATCTTGACTGAATTTCCTGGGTTTTTAATGCACAATCTCACAACAATCACATGATTTTCTAGAGTATTAGACATTAAATTATAAAGATATATAGTCTGATTTAACTTAATTTTAAATTTATTTTTATAAAGAATTCTATTTTAACTTTTGTTATCTTTTCATTAGCAAGTATTGATGGGGAGGGTAGTCCAACTAGACTATTACTCATACAGTTAGTTCAATATTGTCATTTCAGAGAGCTTTGACATTTACAACTTTTTAAACTTCAGCACTGAAACTGAACACTGAATAGCTGATTTCCACATTTCAAAATATTTTTTTCAAATATATTTTTAAGATATGTCTTTAAAATAAATTATTAAAATATTGCGTTTCATGCTAGTGATGACAGGGCTACCTGGTGGAGAGGAGAGATGCACGGAAGGGACCAACTGGCAAACCTGAAACAATGAATTTATATATATTGTTGCCTATTATATTTGAGTGGTATTTCTGTTAAAAAGCGATGTATATTATAAAGTGGAGGAGTGGAGGAAACTTTACAATTATGAGAGTGTGTAGAAGTCTGCACCAACTAATTAAGCCCAAAGGTCCATGTGGTGAGCGCTTGCCCTAATCTAAGGCAGTATTTTCTTGTAATGCAAAAGCTACAGCCTAAAAACTGCTAAAGGCAAAGAGTCTGTTTAAGAGTCTTGGTTATCTGAGAGGCCTGTCTGGAGTCCTGTGTGCTGTGTGTACTTCTGCTAAAAAGCAGAGCTAAGAGAATAGCCAGAGCAGTTGGAGCATCAGCTGCTCTTTGGATGAAACCTGTCCATCCAGCAGAAGAGATGACAGACAGCCCTGCGACTTGACAATCCCAAACTGTGAGTGAGATGTTACTGCAGGAGGCAGTGAGCAACTAGCTGTCCTAGTCATTGCTTACCAAGAAGGAAATGGATTGTAAATAATTCTAGTTATATTTTGGGGAGAGGAATATTCAGTGTTACTCTGTTCACTTTCCTGTCATTCTCCCCCACTTCAACAGAGTACTATTTAAGTCAAAATATGCATGACTGAGGCAGAAAAATTAGCTCTTGAGCACATAGCAGTTTAGTTTAATTTTCCTATTTTTATATCTGTATTTATACATGATTTCTGAGAAAATTTGTTTAGAAGCTTGGCATAGTTATGCTCAATCTAAAAATTCTTGACGTATAGAACTGTCACTCTCTACATCATTTAAGTATGAAAATGCAATGCATCTCTTAGAAACCTGAAAACAATAAAAATAAACATTTACATTTTAGTGAAGGAGATATAATTACCTCCTTTATTAATCTTTAGGGATAGCTAAAGCCTTCTTTTCAGACTGATAGCTCCATTAACAAACATACGATGATTGACATTAATACGTTGACATTCAGTATCTGCAAACGACTAACTTTTTCAGCATTGACAGTACTTATGTTTAAGCAATATGGGAAAACTACTGAAAAGTTAACTATTTGTAGAAAATTAAATCTATATGGTAATTTTCACCAGTATAGATACCTGAGTATAAAATCAGACCTACTATTTTGTATAATTTAAAATAGTACAGACCTTTCAACAGAGTAACAACGTACCAAAGAAAAAAAATTGGCCTTCTCCATATTTAAGACTAGTGACTATGTCTATACATCTAGCTAAACTAGTTGTCCAATCTGAAAAAGTGTTTTACTGCATAGCCTATGACAGCTGAGACAGTTAAAGTAAAACGGTGCCTTTTCTCAATTCACTACTCTGCAAGTAGAGCTGAGGATCAGAAGGCAAAGAGCATACATTCTTTAAATATCCAGAAGTCACTCACTGAGGTTTCTAGAGTGGATTTCCCATAACGTAGACAAGAAAAAAGCTCTTTAAAGGCATTTTATCTTTATGAAAGAGAGGCATGGTTAAACTGTGACTAAACTCAGTATGTGAGAATATACACTACACTTTCTTCTCCTATTCTAGAACAGGGATATGAATGTCAAAACTGACCTTAAGATAGTTAAGTACAGGATCCTGAAATGTGTTTTATCTCTGCAACTCAAACTTCTGAACTCACAGACTTGTAAACTCATAAAAAGCGCTAAGATTCATGCGTTCATTCATTTCCTCTTCAGCAAAACCTGAAATCAAAGACTTTTGGTACATTGTCTACAGATGTTTGTTCAAACATTTTGGAACTGATGGATGAAATACGGGAAGAAATTTACTACATTTATTTGATTTTGTCTAATTCAAATGAAGTACCTTCCTTCAGGACAAAAGGAAGTATAATTCAGAGGATTTCTTGAAGGTTCTTACACAAAATGAAACTTGAATCTTGAAGAAAAGAAATTAAATGAAACTAGCAAATGCCATATTAAAAACATATGAAAGAAGATACTTCTTTGCACTACATGTAGGTAAGGTGTGTGGATTCCTGTTAATATCAAAAACTTATATAGATTTAAAAGGAACATAGAACTTCCAGAAAGATTATTAAATGAAAAACAAAATTGTGTGGCTGAAGAGAGGGCTAGAGAATTATTCTAGGGAAGTATTACGACATGGTTGCCTTGTTCTTACAGTCATCCTCGGACATCTGGTATCTGAGGCACAATACAGGGCTTTGATGGGACTATATGCTTTTATCTCTTTGTGTACTCTTATTCAACACAGCAGCTTGAGAAGTGTCTCCATCTTCCAGGGACTGCAGGAAGCTAGAACACTATTGTTTGCTAAACACATTTCATGTGGTTGAATTCCTGACTGTCGTAACATAAATTGGTATTGAGCTAATAAAATATGTGGAACTAAGAAAAAATGAAAACACCGAAATCCTTCCTAAAAAAAACTTGCAAATAACCTAACACCAGTGCTGCTGAACTATGTAATAGAAGAGCAGATGCAACACCATGCAACACAGTGATGAATAATCAGTTCAATACCTCAGGATATATGGATATTTCTTCTAATAACAAAGCCTTTGTCTTCTTAGGCTGTAGATACAGATCACCACTAACTTAGTTCAACATAGAGGCAAAAAGAGAGCAAGGATGAAATTTAAAGACAAGCAAGGCATACTGCAGCTTGATGTCTGCAGCACAGAGAAAATGTGTGTTTTATGTTTTATTTTCATTTTATTTTCCATCCTTTTATGTATGCTAATACCAACCTTTTGTGTTGCAAGTGATCCAGGAATTATTTTATGGTTCCATATTTGTGCCACAAAGGTTTGTAAAGAATTGTAGAGACCAGTCTTAGGATCAATGACTCTGTTCGCATAATGATATATCTATAAACATGATATAAATCCCTGTGATTTACAAAGTCAGTTATCAATTTGAATGGCCACTCTGACAGCAGTGTTTTGTCAAAAGACAAGAACAATTGATTTTGACAATCAGGTGCATCAGCACAATAAACTAATTATTAAAGGATCTATATTAATTGGTTATACTACTTAAACTTGATGTTGTGATGAATGAAATTGGTTTACCCAAGCAGGAGTGATTGTTTCTTTTCTAGGTAAGAAATATCCTTGTTGGAGAATAACTCATAATATGATCAGCCAAAAGAAATTACTTATCTTAAAACTACTGTGTTCATGTGCATCCACCTCCCATCCCCATAGAACTTTCCAAAAGGAGTTTTGTAAAGTTTTTCCAGTAGTATCTGTTGTACACCATATGTTTCCCATCCAAGGACATAAACAGCATGTTGATTCCCAACGCTACACATTTATCGTAACAGAGCTGACAATCCCCCATCTATGGAAAAGAAAGTTATTGTAAAGCAAGTAATAGATTTTTTTTCCTCTTTGAGGATCTGTTGACCCACCTAATGCTTATTAGCAAGTAGTATGGGTCCCAAAAGTCACTGAAGCCACAACTTAATTCGCGTAACAATCACTGACTCACTCTCCTTACTTGGGATCTTCTATTGATGCTGCCACCAGCATCTGCTGTTTGGTAAGTGCATGCACCAAGGATCATGCAGCTCCTCAGTAAATCTCTAGTACTGGAACCCTGTTAAAGTATGCTGTGCAAACACCTGAGCCTGGCTTGAATAATCTCTAGCATGAGCCAGGAGATTTATCTTTTTGATAATACATACTGATCTAATACAATTTGCAATCCACTTTGATGGTCTCTGAGCTGAAACAGGTCTTCCCCTGCGTCTGCTACCAAAGTGAAAAAAAAAAACTAACCCAGAGTTTTTGACACTAGCTCTTCTTCTGAAATACAATGTCTTTTTACATCCATGTTATGAACTTTTGCTTTACTCTGTATGGATGGAGACTCAGAAAATGCACCCTGAAGTATCTATACAGACTGACAGTGAAGTGAGTGTTCATAGTTTTGAATAACTTGTTAGAGAACATTTGGAACAAACTAATTTTCTGACAGATTGCCTTTAGCTTATCTGCAAACAAAGGTAATTATAGTTAAAGTAGCCTTTCACTGATAATACAGTAGGTCAAATGATAATTCCAATAATTCTGAAAGAAATAAGTTTAATTCTTAAATGGCTCAAGTAGAGAATTAATATGGAAAATAAAAATAGACATGTATTAAATACTTGCAAGAAAATTTATGTCCCTTTAATTTCTGGACAGCAAGCTGAAACTGCTACCAAAATAATACCAACAAACATAAAAGCAGACCTACTGCTTTAACCATTACAGATATTCCAAAATAAATAGACTATACAAGTCTTTTGGGTCACATACATAAGACTTTCAGGGTCACAATTTTTCATTCATTGTTTTTGTTTTTGTTTGTTCATATGCAGTCTTTTCAGGAGGACTTGGAATATGTGGGGCCTCCACAAAGTGATTCTTGTCTGTAGCACATGAACCAGATTACATTTACACTATAAAGAGAATGTGGTTGTAGAATAAGATCCGAATGCTATAAGATTATTCTGTGTTGATATAGCTGTGCCATTATCTATGATTATATAGGTGCAGAAGATCTGAAAAGCAAAGGGGATGCAATACTGGAACCATTAGAAATATCTAAGTTAATCCTGCTTCACCCTCTTCAGAGCCCTCGGAATGGAGTAAAGGCATTAATCTGAGGAGACCAATATGCCAAAAAAGCATTCAATATCATCACCAAATTTTTCCCTTCAGGAACCAAAGGAAGAACATTTTCTTTTGTCTTTGGTAGTGATGAGTTCTGCCCAAAGGACTTTCCAAAAACTTGGTACAGAATTATATGCTCCAACAATGATTGAACACAAGTGAAGAATTTGCTGCTCTGATGTATTCTTCACACATATGCAGAAAGATAAAATTTATTTTACTTATATCTACTGAGGAATCTCAACTGGAGTATGGGAGATTGGTTCCTATGGTTTGGGTCAAGCTGCAGTCAGGTTTGAAAATGGAAGTCACCTCTTGCACTGATTTGAGATCAAGAACTGGAGAAGTCTAAGAACTTACCAGTCCAAAGGCATGAACTGGTAAAGCAGAGACCCACCTGCAAGACCAGGAAACACAACAGTTAAGGGTATATAGTGACACTGATTTTTCAGATGTGAATGAAAAAAATGAGTAATTATCTAGTTGGGCTATTTCCCATGAAGTTGTCCTCCATCAAATTATAAAGCAGAGAATAAGCACATGTACAGTTCATGTTATGCATGTTACAGTTATGACATGCTACTGCTGACAGAATTTTGGAGCCTCTTGACGTGTGATCAAAACAGCATATGAAAGACTAAACAGAAGGGTTTTAAATGGTTTACTGTTACAGAAAAATTTGAATAGACCTCACAACAAATTAAGCACTCTTGGTCCTATCTTTCTCTGCAGTCAAGAAATTTATAAGGAGGAAGTTTTTAATTGTGGAATCACAGAATCACAGAATGGTTGAAGTTGAAAGGGTCCTCTGGAGATCATCTAGTCCAACATCCCTGCTCAGGCAGGGTCACATAGAGCTCATTGCACAGGACCATATCCGGAAGACTTTTGAATATCCACGGATGGAGACTCCACAGTCTATCCGAGCAGCCTGTTCCAGTGTTCAACCACTCTCAAAGTGAAGAAGTTTTTCCTTATGCTCAGATGGAATTTCCTGTGTTTCAGTTTGTGCCCATTGCCCCTTGTCCTGTTATTGAGCACCACGGAAAAGAGTCTGGCTCTATCTTCTTTATGCCCTCCCTAAAGATACTTATACACATTGATAAGATCCCTTCTGAGCCTTCTTTTCTCCAAGCTGAACTGCCCCAGCTCTCTCAGCCTTTCCTCCTATGAAAGATGATCCGATCCCTTAAACATCTTCAGGGCCCTTTGCTGGACTCGCTCCAGTAGCTCCATATCTCTCTTGTACTGGTGAGCTCAGAACTGGACCGAGCACTCCAGATGTGCCCTCACCGGGGCTGAGTAGAGGGGGAGGATCACTTCCCTCAATCTGCTGGCAACACTTTTCCTAACCCAAGATACCACTGGCCTTCTTGGCCACAGGGGCACTTTGCTGACTCGTGGTCAACTTGTTGTCTATCAGGACCCTCAGGTCCTTCCCTGCAGAGTTGCCTTCCAGCAGGATAGCCCCCAGCCTGTACTGGTGTATGGGGTTATTCCTCCTCAGGCACAGGACTTTGCATTTCCCTTTACTGAACTTCATGAGGTTCCTCTCTGCCCATTTCTCCAGGCTGTCCAGGTCTCTCTGAACAATTTGGTGCATCAGCCACCTCCTCGCACTTCGTATCATTAGCAAACTTGCTGAGGGTGCACTTCATCCCATCATCCAGGCCACTGATGAGTAAGTTGAACAGTACTGGACTCAGTATTGACCCCTGGGGTACACTACTAGTTACCGACCTTCAGCTAGACTTTGTGCCACTGATCCCCACCCTGTGGAGTCCACTCCTTTGAAAGATCAGAAAAGACTATTCTGGAATTATTCTTCTAATGGTTTCATGAAACTCCAGAGCTTATTGCCTGCGCTCCAACAGCAGGTCTGTCAATTGCTACATTTACAGACTTTTTGGCAACTAGCTGCCTTTCAGAACATAAGGAATTCCTTCCTCATGTCTATCAGAAGCTTAAAACGTTTGCCATGCTCCTACTGAACAGAACTGTACCAAAATAGCACTGCTTGACAATTAATTAATCTCTCTGAGGATAACAGACTTCATTATTATTATTATTATTATTATTATTATTATTATTGAAAGAATCAAGATTGAGAGGGTTTTGTCTAGAGCTAAAATTTAGGCTTTAATTTAGTGTCATGGTCAGTCATGATCACAAAGGTTCAGATGGAGAAAAACACTATTTGAGATCTTCAAAAAGCCATATGATATTTTCAGTTAGTATGTTTTCATGTTGCAAAAACAGAATTTGGCACCACTCATACATGTTAAACATGTACTTTCATCAATAGATAAATTCGAGGGATGCACAAGACACTGAAAAGTCTTGAACTAATATAGTACTAGATGAATCTCAAGGTCTTGATAATTCTCTTTAATAACTCCTAAAAAAAAATGCTTTGGGATGGGTGCTGAAGAATTGGCAGCTCATAAAAAGCTAATGAAAATGAACTGATGAAGACAGATCTACATGACATCCAGTACCAGGATTATGTTAGGGCTCAGTACTGATTTGCTGGCACCAGCTTGGATATGTCACTTAAGTAAGTCACAGTCCCTTCCTTTCTTGATATCACAGAAAGAGATTGGTATCAAAGCATTGAACTGGAAGTACAAGCATGACTCCTTCAGGTAGTAGGGGTCACTGATTCCACCAGCGGTGTCAGGAATACAGCTTCAGAAGGCATAAGAACAAATTAGTGAGCCCATAGAAGTGAAAAATAAAAAAGTATTAAAGCAAGCAGAACACAAGTTAAAGTTCAAAGACAAAAAGAAATTGAATAAATAACACTGCTGTTGCAGAAAATGTGAATGACAACAGACATTGTGAAACAGAAAGGAAGAGCAAACACTTCTTGCATTTGATGCTAAGTGTAGAAAAGTATAACTTCAAGAGACTTTATTACAAGTTAATTAGAAACAATTATTATGATATACAATGCCAGTGAATCAGGCATTGATTGAGGAGGAGCTTATCAGATTCGTTGGCTCTGAATGCTAATGGAGCAAGAGAAATTCAAAGACCAGAAGAGATAAAAAGCAAATTCTTTAAAGAGATACTTCGTTGGTAGAAAAATGCCTCTATATCACAAGAGATGCTTACATTTTTTTGAAAAATACGCCTAGTTTAAAACCTATATTTGTGGTTTTTTGAGACTAATTTGGAAACAAATAATATCAGAATATTCCTTAGAAGGATATTACACAGGCTAAAACTTTAATTCTGAATTTAGGTTTACTCTTCCACATACTGACTCATTAATTTAGGAAAATCTACTTGTAATGAATAAAGCCAATCTGTACATATAATGGGTTGCAGTTTAGTATCAAACCTCAGATTATAGTTGATAAATGTACAAAAAAGCTTTTGAAAAACTTTTCCAATCCTACATACTCCTCCACACCTTAAGTTTAAATTGTTTGTCTAAAAAGAAAAAAAAACAGTTTATGATTTCATTATTGGTTTCTGCATAACATAGTTTTAGATTGTTAAACACTAACTTATTTGCCTATTATTGCATCTTTAATTTTTCTTCTATATCATCACAGTTTGATTATATATACCTGTCAATATTTTTAGAGCATATCATGAGTACTAACTTCTGCTTCATGCTATTGTAGAAAAGATGAAACTTTATGGGAATGTCCATTTATTTATTTCATTTTGACCAGTTAAAGAATTACACAGGCCCTCTATTTTCTTACATATTTAGGGATGGACAGTTTGTATGACTAGGGGAAAAGGCTAATTACTCACAGTAAGGTCATTAGACACACACTTTCTTTTTGTCATTATGAAGACTAATATTTTTGCATTTTTTGCATATTTTGATGGTACTATGCAGAGTAGATGAAGCAAATAAATAATAAACCTCCTTATTCAAATGCTAATGCAAAACTAAATGTTCTTTGAAATGTATAGCTGTAAAGATTAAAGCAAAAAAGACATCCAAAAAGTAAAAAGTGATATTGAACAGAATATCTAATACCTCCAAACACCTGCCATGCAGCTTCCGTATGTCTCTGAAATTACCAAAAGGTGCAGATAGACTTATGAGTTAATTGTGTCAATTTTTGATTTAATTATTTGAAAATTTAAAAATATTTTGTTGCATCATTAAATAAAACATGGAAAATATATTGGATTTTTCAGAATAATATAGTTTATTTTGACAGAACTGTAGCCAGCCATAAAAAATATTAGCATTTAGTTCTGGCTCTGCAAACTCATACAGTTTAGATTTTCACAGTCAGAAGGATTAATTTTCAGACTTGGCATCCAAAAGTTTTTATAATTCTTTGAAAAATGAAAACCACTAAATCCCTTGATATTTGTAATCAGTATTGCTACTTAGTTCTAAGTAAATGTTCTAAATGAAATTTTGTAGCTATGTACAATGGCCAAACTGAGTTGTGTACTTTGGTCCACTGACAAGCCATTTGGTTTCAGTGAACTTTGCCACAGCAATAATGTACATGACTGACACCCAGTGGTCCTCATGGTTGAGATTTTTTTTAAACTACTGCCTTTGTAGTCCTGTCAATTGAAACATCCATAGTAAAAGCTGAGTTTCTGAATTTTTATTAATTAAATTCCTCTGAGACATACTGTATGGACATATACTTTGATCCTAATAATTTTTTCTCATGGAATTCTGAAATACGGTAATTGATGTTGGAGAACTGCTGATCTATTTACTATGATTATTGCTTAAAATCTAATAGGCAAAATTCCAATTAAGATTAGATTTAAAGCTGTTTTTTAAAGTACTTGTTGGAATATTCCTACTGAACAAATTTCATGATTTTTTTTCTTTTTTGTAAAAAGATACAACAAAAATAATTATGAAAACTTCATTTCAATGAAGAATCTCATTTCAATCTCATTTCAAAAGCAAACATAAAAGATTTCTGTTCTCCATAAGTCACTTTTACAGTAGAATACAGATTTTTAAGAATATAGATTTTTTAGAGAATGCACCTCTATGCCTCTCCTATTCCAGTTAAAATAAAACTTCTTAAAACTTTCAAAAATGTATCTTAGAAAATTTTAATTGAACAAAATTAAACATATAATGAAAAACTGACCAAAATCTAAAAAAAATTTTTAATGATCATTTTTAAAAAATAATTATATTTTGTATCAACTCTGTTGCCTTTCTCAATAACAAAATCAGAAATATCCTACACATTTAAAAACTGAGCAAGTCAGATTTTAAGCATATAATATATTATGGCTATAACATAATAGAACAACACCAAAACTTCAGCTATTCAAAAAGAATGGGTCTGCATTCTAGATAAAATAGACCAACAAGAGCATAGTTCACCTCTGGATCAATGTAATTTTGTGGTCACCTATACAATTCTGTTTGTACCTCAGGGTTCTCACTCCCATACTAAAATCTTGCTGGCTGGAACCCTGCCAGACCATCTTATTCTCACTAGCCTTTAAATTCCCCAGTGGTGGACACTTAGAGCAAATCCTCAGTAGAAACTCTTTGTGTACGAAAACCTTCATTCAAGAGATTAGGAGAAACTTTTATTTGCCCTTTTTAGAGTGAAATTTAAGATCTGTCTCTTTACAAAGACTTTTAGTGTCTAATAAAAACTAAAAAGAATGCCCCAACATTTAACAATGGAAATGAGGCAGTACGTACAAATCAAAACAACTGCATGAAGACGTAAGAAATGCCGAGTACCTTTACACAGTACTATTCTTTATTTAATGAATGTACTTATTCAAGAAATAAGACATGAGAAGGTTGGAAGTCAAAAAAAGTAGAATCCAACATATTTTGAGTCAAGATATAGTATGTTAGAGATCCAGTCTGCTTTTAACCTAAAAATTCTGAGACCCATGTGGAATAGTTCTTTTCTATAAAAAAATCTAGGATATAGAAAAGGAGCTCCAAGGCAATGAAGGACTAATGCCCCTAAATGTATTTGTATATGCATATTGCCCATGCTGCAATGCAATGCAATGTTAAACAAAAGGTATTGAGAATTTTCCTCTCTTGATAAAATCAGATTTAAGGTAGAACACAGTCAAGCTTCAAGACAAGAAATCCTCCAGAATACTTCTATCATTAGCCACTGCATGTAAAAATGACATTAATGGGGAAAATAGAGCCAATAAATACCAACATCAGAGAACAACGGCTTGGACCAAGAAGGTCATAACTGTTTCTGCTGGATTTTCACTGTATAGCTTCAAAATGTCAAATCATAAATGATATCTTAAAATTGGAGGCAGTAGTGGTACAAATGAAAATATAATTACAGTTGATGTAAATTACAACATTTTAGACAAACTATTTACACTTTCCCACACAAAGCTAAAGGAATAGCCACTGGAACTTTTCAAAACAAAATAACATTTTACAATAACTGCTATAAAAAAACAAGGACAACTATGTCAAATACTTTAAATTGAGTATAGCTATTTTTCCCCTCTAGAATTATACAAAATCCTACTAGCTCAACAGATGTATGACATCTGACTTCTTTTGTATAAAACAGGAAACATGGGTATTACAATATAACTTTTAAGCAGGTAACTATAACACGCATCCACACACAGAGACTTTCATTTTTTTAATCCATATAATTATTTTCCCAAACAACAGTTCAGGAAATATTTACATAATATTTTTGTGCATATATATATATATGTATGTATAATATAATTTATAATATTTATATTTATATAATCGATACTGTTTGAACTGTTTGCCTTGGACTTAGGCATATATTTAAGTGTAATAATGATAATTAATTAATTAATTTTAAGCTTTTCTACTGATTGCAGTTCTGTTTTCTAGCACTGCTCATTCATTTCAGAAATGTCATTTTCTATAGTGATGGTACAGTAGTTGTACTTGTTCTATATAAAAACGGTAACCCAGTTTAATTTGCCCATTCTTCTGGTTTCAAATGAACTAAAGTCACAGGCATGCCCCCTGAGAAAAAAACCTACATTCTTGGGCTCTGAATAAGCCAAAACTGAGTTTTATGAATGTCAACCGAAAAGCACAAATGATTATGTTCTAAGAATAAATGATCTCAAAACCAAAACCACTAGGATAAAAAGGCTACAATCAGCAAGTAAAGCTTTTTGAGAAATACATTCTAACCCCATGAGGTCTCATGCTCACCACATGAATAGACAAAGCAAAGGGAGCTACACACAATGTCATTTTCTCCTCAACTACAGAACCCCAACAAAAAAAGAGATCCTTTAAGGATAGGAAAGGAGAGAAATAAGGATGAAAAGTGTTTATGAGTGGATTACAAAACTTGAAGAACTTCTGTGACCAGAAAATAGTATCTTTCTGTCTTTGAGTGATGTGCATATTTGTAATGTGAATGCTCCAAGCACTAAGTCCCCATATCCACAGTCATCACAGGAAAAGTCACTGAGTTCTTGAAGCAAATAGAGTGAGTCTATCACATGCTACATTATCTTTGAGTCTTCCTCAGTATTACTGCAGCAGTTGATAAGAATATGGATAAAGCTTCAGAACACATTAAGAAGCGAGACATTTTTCAGCAAAGCCACTGATACAGCTTCAGCTCTGATGGGTGCATTCCAGTTACAGAGAATGGCTCTATTTGGGTGATTTCATAAGATGCCTTGACATATTTCATATCCAGTTTATGTATTCATGTCATAGCCATGTCAGCAGTTAATATGAACCATGTTGCATACCATCTTAAGAATTTTGTCTTCTCAGTATAAAAAGAAAGAATTCTCTTGATGTCAAGAAAGTGGAAAATACTCTCAGTTCTACATGTATGGCATACAGAAAAGTAAACAGAAATACTGATTCTGTGACTTAAGTGAAACTCAGAAATCGTCATGAGAAAGAGTTTAGGACAGAGTCTTTGTATCCAGAGGGACATCAGCTATGGCAGTTGAGTCATGAATGTCTGAAGGTTTCATTCCCTGATACCTTATCAGGGACCTGTCACACGTGATTCTGCTTCAGCTAGAGCTAGATTCTTTGCTGACTTTGGAAGAACTGTTTCTTTTACATGCCAAGGGGAAAAGATTTTACTGCAGCATTTTCTAGTACTATAATAAAAATGAGGCTAGCCATCCATGCTGTACCTAAATTTGAACTTCTTAATCTGTGGGTTAAAGTTCAAGATAGTCATGTTAGCCTCAGTTACTCCAGCTTTCAAAAGTGGAGGCTTTTTCTTTGTCCCTAAATCAGGATAGTGAAACCGTCTGTGTTTCACAGTGGATCAGGTCCAGAGCAGGACCCTGTCTAGCCTCTTTACAAACCCAAGAACTTTCACCAAGGTGCTGACCATTCTGGTTGCTCCTCTTGGACATAAAGTGTTCCTGTTCTCCCATCTGGACAACAGGCTGATCATCAAAATATCAGATCGCTTAGTGCTAGAGTGCCACTCTTTCAAAGTCCATTTTTAATGGTGGACAATCAAAATCTCATGTCACCTAGCCCCCAGTAGTAAGAGATGAGGTCTCTGTACAATACAAATTATCTTTAATAACCAGAATGTAATAGATTTCTGGTTGCTGGCCTCCTAACAGCTGGTGCCAGAAAGAGACATGGATATAAGCTTTGGAGATCTATGATGCTCATGGAATGATTATCATAACCAAAGTTAAAACAGGATATGATACACATCATATCCTGACTGTACCACTAAGGAGTCAAAGTTTAGTTGCCGTGACAGGTAAGGAGGTCAGGTGAGATAAAATGTGAGAAAAAGGGGACCTGATGCCAGACCCTTTCAAAATGTATTCGTAGCACAGTCTCAAAGAGTTTTTTATCAGGAGTCTGTGCTAGTGGTGGACAAGCACATTGTGGGGCGAAGATGAATTTTTCTTGAGCCATGCCTGAATCAGAGAATCCACCCTTCCAGAATGTGAGATTTAAAAGAACAACAGACAGGATATGTGCCTGCTATGTGATTCTCATCCAGATTCTCAAGGACAGGTGTAGGTCAATCAGAAGTATCTGGCCTTTACAAGTGACACAAAAGCAAAATCTTATTTTCAGAAACTCTATCAGATATGAATGTCAAAATATATAAATACAGCACTAAAAAAGCATTAGACACAAGAAATTCAGTGGCTATTGTTGAAAAAGAAACAGGAGACCTATGAGCAAAATGATATCCCAGAAATATCTGTGGCAATCACTTGTGTTCTCAGTGAACCCATGCAGAAAAACAGAAACGACAACAGAAATCGCAACAAGCACCTCCATCCTACACTCCTGTGACAATGACCATACATGTGATAATGATCACACCTGTGCTAAGCACGAAGAACAGCAGGACATGAAATTAAAAGCTGGCTTCTGTTATGACTGATCACTCTCTATTCTTTCATGTTCAGAACACTGTTAAAATCTCTAACAATGTATTTGGTGACATACTTTACATAATAGCACAGTACAGATTGCACAAAACCAAAGAAAGGTGCTAAAGAATCTAGGGGACAAATAAAATTTATTTGACTGTTGTCCGCAGACAGCATTTTAAGACACATGAGTTATGTGCTTATCTTATAGAACAGCATTTCTAATATATATTATTACTATGCAAATGCATAAGAAAAATATGTTATGCTTTATATTCATATCAATACAATGACATATTAAAACTTCAATAACAAAATTGTAACCAAACAACTTGTTCATTGTTTGTAGTATGATTAAGGAGCTGCTTAATAACTTATTCTTCACATGGCATTCAAAACCCACCAGTTTATTCTGGTGCCATCTAAACTGTCCAATTAAGATGATACCCTCACCCCTTTCTATCCCCAAACTCTTTCCTTCCATAATCTAATATTTTAATTTAACCACTGAAAATATATATTTTTGCTATGCAATTCAGTGGGATCATTTTGGTTCATTTTACATGTCCCAACTGTTCATAGAGCTTATTGCCTTTGAAAATCCGTACATTTGAGGGATTATTACATGTTTGGAACTTAATAAAAAATACCTTAAAAATGCATAGTATTATCTAGCATGGTATCACATAAAAATCTCTTATAAGTCAGCTCTTTCCAGTTCTTTACCATGAACACTTGGGGAAAATAAATACCTCTGAGGAAAAGGAGCAGGAGAGAGTAGGAATGTCTAAAAGCCTTCATGGAAGTATTCATGATATTCACATCAAGTATTCATGGAATAATGCTACAGGCAAATAACCTCTTCACCTCCCAAAACTCCTTCTGCTTTTGGACGATCAACTATCATCAAAAATCTTCTGCAGGACAGTAGAGTAGTACTTTCTAAAATAGTACCTAATGTAGCATGTTACAGTTTTTCACAACAGTCATATGACCCTACTGTCAAATGTAAAACCTGGAAAAACTTCTGAGTTAAGAGAAAGTGCCATAAAGTCTTCTTGTCCTTCTCATACTTGTCTCTATCTCATCTTCAGAATTTTAAGAAACCTACTCACAGTTCCTAATCTGTTTGAACAGTGCTCAACTGTCTTCTGATTAGCAACAAATCATTTTGAGAAATATGCAAAGAGTTCTGATCAACTCCAGCATGACTTTATAGCCCTTTTAAAGTTAATATTTTAGCATATATTTCATGAGCTCATAAGATTTTCTGACCTTTTATGAAAGACTGTAAAGAAAGAGAATGACAGAGGATTTCTGTCTGTGCAACCGAAGAGAAAAGACAGATTTATCCACAGGGGTTTTTTTAGCTATTACAACATTGTTGCTGCATTACCAATAAACTGAAGATTCTGGCTTTAAGGTATCTCTCAGCAACAAGTATATATATATGTATTTTTCAAACAAGAATCAAAGCACAACCAAATTAATCTTTACAAATACTGTATAGTTGAGAACAGAACTTGTATACCTTGAGCACCCATCCAGTGCCTTAATCCCAAAACTAGACTGAAAGAAGGTAGACACATGGATCACAGTGATGACACTGGATCCAAGAGTTTAACCAACGCTGAATTTTAGATGAGACACAACTGAATGTGATATTTCCTCTCACCTGTGGCCAAGTCCAACATGATACATTTTGTACCATGTCATTTCTTCTTCTTAAGAGAAGTCCCACGTATTAGTAAAGTGAGATTGTGCTCTACATGATTTGGAGCTAAACATTTAAAGCACATATAACTGAAATAGCTAGCCAATTCGACACAGGCAGAATATTGTCTTCCACATTTTCTAGTTCATACCTCATCAGGATGGGCCACACATAATCATGTCACTTACTAATTTAGATTGTTTAGCTTCTATAGGTGCCTATTATATAAATTGAAAAGCACTATACAAAACAGCTTTAATATAAAGCCTCTCATTCTACACTGACAATAAAAAGAAATACAATGAGGACAATTAAGTAAACTTAATCTTTTCTAGCCCTCAGCCAAAAGTTTAAGAAATACCATGCCATTCTCACAGAAGGCCTTACAGATACACAAATGTCCCATCATTCTTGCACTATACATTTCCTCTCTTATATTACATAGCTAACCTTACTCACACAGAATAGAAAGAAAATTATATTTTGAAAAGAAAAATATAAATGTTAACTGAATAATATCTTTTGCGAGCTTTGTAAGTGCTAATCTCAGTGCGTGTCACACTGTCACATGACTACATGCTAACTCCTTTCATTCCTTCATACCAATGTAGTAGCAATGCACAAGAAAGGTGTTGGGGGCATTGTATCCTTGTAAGAGTTTTCTTTTGGATGCGGTATAAATGGAAGGTCCTACCCAAATCAGTCATTAGCAATCCCAGGGAACTCATCATAAGAATAGGTGTGTTAACTTCAGTCTCCTGGCCAAATTCCAGCTCAGGTAATTACATTCAGCCTACCTAATTTCCCACTGCAATTACAAATACAGAGAGATTCTTAATTTCCAGTCCCAAGCTGCTGTGCAGTGTTGAATAGTTGCTATGTTCCACCCAGGGTGGCTGCACTTCAGTAGCGGATAAAGCAAGCTGTGTATAAATTGTGACAGTTTGCAAGGCATTTTGGAATCATTTGAGATGAAAATGCTATAAAGTTAAGATCACTCTAATTGAAATAATTTCCTGCTACTGATCTAAATATCACACATAAGAAGTCTTTAGAAGGAAACCTGCTTGGTGCTCTGAACAAATTGGGCTAGTAAATATTTAATTAATCCTAAATGTAATTAATAGAATTTGAAATTGCACATATGCAAGAGGAAGTTGGCTTTTTTGTTTTAAATCTCTAGCAATTTTTAAGACAGTTTACAAGCATTTGAATCATCAGCAATATAGGGAACCTGGGAGCACTGCTCCAGTCTAAGAGTAATGGCACATCTAATCTGTCAAACTTCACTCTTACTATTAAGATCCCACCAAAGGCCTTAGACATGCATAAACATACCACTATTTCAAAGCTGCCTATAAAGCAACAATAAAAAGTTTAGCAGATATCATTAGACAAGGACTGTTTCTAAAATGGACTACTAGAATTCATATTAAAATCATATAATATCTCTAAGTAGTAAATGTGTAAATGTTCAGTTTCCTCAAAGTCTCTCTCTCTGAGATTTCATGTCCAAAGACTAACAAGATTACCACTGAATTGAAAAGTCTCTCGTCATAAAATTCAGGATGATCTGACCCCATAATTTAGAAAATTGAGGGGAAAAAAAGAAAAAGAATATCCAAGAGAAGAGAAAAAGGAAGGCTGGAAAGGAGTATAGGCAGGAATATCTGAATTAAACTGAACAAAACCAGAAAGGTCCATTTTATTTGAAAAGAACTACAAAGAAGATCAATATGTAAACCGTAGCTTTGAATTGCTCTCATGAAGCTAGTACACTACTTTATTTTTACTAGTTCAGTGCAGTAACCTGTGATTGGAGCAAAGTTATATTCTGTGTCAACTTATATACAATTTTAATGCTGTCTTCACTGCCACTATTGGACAATGGGAATGTATTATCCTAGGGCATAAAGGGTTTCATAAAAGGGTAGGTGGAAGAAAATGGAAATCCAACACCGTTTAAGGAAATCAGTGAATAAATTACAAAAACTGTCCATTTGCCTGCCCCTTTTAATCTTACTGTCGTATTCAAACTATTGGGCATGTAACTGAATATCTCAACTGTACCTGAAGAAATAATGGAGCGTGTCTCTGCAGTAAAACAGAACGGCACTAAACTGATGAGTTTAACCCAGCAGAAAGAGCGGCTGTAAACATGACAAATGCCTGCTATTGATTTCAGGTTTAATTACTCTGTGCAGCACTGACAAAGCCCATCAGATGTTGTTGTGAAGTGTAAATGGAACAAACTACACTTCACTGCCCATAGGAAACTGATGGTGTCTGCAGTTTGCATTGTTTACTTTATCCTCCGTAAACTTCAGCCTTGATCAAATTAACAAGTGCTACTAACCTCCAACAAACTACAATGCACTATGATTTTACAGCAACAGCCTTGGAACAATAGTTCTGCAGCATTTCATTGATAACAAATGTCTGGCTAATGACAGCATAATGGCAGCTGCTGAACCTTACCATCCAATACTGCATGTCCTTTACCATAATCAGGGAAAGCAAGAATTTTTTAAACACACACTCTTGCATTTCCTCATCTTTTGGGGGAAAGAACAGATTATTCACTTAACATTCTAATAAAACTTTTAGTTAAAATATACTGCCCATGCTACACAGGAAAGCTCTACTTTCATTATTAACAATAGAATAATATAATCAGATCATGTCTAGAATGTCATAGCTACTGCTCAAAATATTCTCTGAAATAATTCCCTTCTGTTCAGACATCCATGGCCCTACTTATTTAGACAGCTCACAGCTTTTTGGTTCTTACTCTGTTCTTAGCTTCTTCCTTTTTCTTTTTACTATGCTTATTTAACATTCTAGTACCCAATAAATGTAACATACAAACTCTAAAAAAAGAACACTTTTTGTACCAACCCATTGACAATACTACCTTCTCTTCTAAGTGTCTACTTTTTTGCTTGTATACAAGATGGTTTCTGTGCTTCCACGACATTAAGCCTGAGCTTTGTTAACTTTACAAATGACTTTTGTTATTCCTCTAGTGTGAATTTTCTTTTTCTGGGATAAGATTCTATTGAGAGCATAACATTATAAACAGCATTATAAACAGAAGGGCACCTCTTTTTTTTTAATGTGTGCTACAGATAAAGGGGCTTTGTTACAAGTAAACTGTTTAGGGAACAGAAGATTTTGCTGCCAGTTTGAGTTGTTCAAATAGTGATGTGAAAAATGTCTTCTAATATTTGGCCTATTTAGGTACAGGAATAACTGCTCCTCCTAACTGCTGCTCTGCAGACCCACAGCTCTAAAGGTTTCTCTCTTGCTTCTCAAAGAATGAGCTTTTTTTAACAATGTGAACATATTTTACACACACACACACACACACACACACACACAAATGAAACGAGTAAACCAGGTAGTCTTATTTCCTTCAAATAATCAGCAAAATCTAGAGGACTCTAAGAGAATGAAAACGGAACGGGTGTATGGATCTGCAAAACCAAAGTATACCAACTCTAGCAATTGCTGGTAAACAGACTTTCTTTTCCTCCTCATGTTCCCACTTTTTGAGGGGAGCAGCAGGCAGAGTAATTCCCAGATGTGATGATGATTAACTAAATAATGACTACAGAATCGCTGTCCCAAGATAAGCATCAGCACGAGATACCAAATCAATAGATTAGTGCTGTGCAAAGGTATGATGAAGGAAGACTGATTTCCCATGTGGGATGGTTATAACTATTCCTGCAGTAGGAAGAACTACCATGGCCTCAAGGTTGATGCTGAAGACTTGTATCTTCCAACAAGTTCTTGAAATGCAAGTATATTCATGGCAGGAAAGTTACATATTTGTACAGATAGTTATATCACTTTAAAGAATCTCAGTGTCATACTGACTTCTTGTAGCAAGGGCTAGATTTACTTCTAATCTGGGTTATTTGCAGGTCCAGGTCTGACCTCTGAGAAAAACAGTCCTTAAATCATGGTTATTTGCAGTTAAAATGACAAAAAATTAATCCTCATGTGAAGTCTAGAAATTCTTTTTAAAATGCAGTTGGGAGGTGGAATGTGCAATGTCTATTTGCCTGACTAACATAACTTCAGATGGTAAATACAGGACACAAATGGATTGGAAATCCAGAGTTTGAGTCAGAAATGATGACTGGCACTGATTTTGTCAGCATGGCTTGCCTGCCAGTCTCATGAAGTCTACACAGCCTTCTTTGAAACAAACATAGGATATTTTCTTTTCATTGACTTTAATTTTTCTCCCTTTGAAGTTTAACAAGTTATTAAACAATATTAAATAAGGGCATGAATATCGCTGATGTTTAATCTTTCCAATCTTTTATAAGAGCCACTTCGGCCATTTCATTTGGAGCATCTTTTCTAAGGAATTCCCCTATAAAATATTTTCTTCTATGAAAGCACTTTTCCATCAATTTTGGATCATATGAAGAATGAATCCTTAAATTTTAAAGTCCTCTTGAACAATAGGGCTTCTCAAACAAGTCTCCCTTCCTTGACAGTAGAGGCAATGCCAAGTCTTGAAAAAACATGAATAGATATCTTCAAGAAAGGTTTAAAATAATTTTAAAAACATTAAGAATCATGTTCTTTTGATCTGCCTTCTGGTCTTGGAATTTTAAAATTTGTGAATTTTACCTTTTTTCACAAATGTAAGGGCTAAAAAATTTAAAAATAAGATTCTGTAGTTGTGAACTGCGCAGTTGGAACATTATGAAAACATGTAATTGTGTAGCACAAGTTCACATTTAAGAATTCAAAAAAGGATGCCAATTGCCCCATCTAGCAAATAGTTATCTTCAAAACCTGAGACTGAGTTCATTATAGGTGAATTTGACTCAGAAGATTAGGGAAATTCCGCTGAGTCGCAAGAGCTGAAAAGTTCCCTATCCTTACCAGAAAACTTCTTAGAATATTGAGATACTTAGATCCATGACTATGGGTCTATGCTTTGTCCATGCTGCAGACAGACCAAACTTACCAGTTAAGGCAAGATACTTGTAACCGCCTTGGAAAAACATGTGTTTGGTGTTCTTACAATACATCTTTTCTCTGTGTGGGAAAGGAAAATTAAACACTGAGACTGAGTAGAACAATCACCACACAGAGCAAAGGATTTTATGAAACCAAGGCCTGAATTCCAACTAATAACCTAATTGTTTTCCTCAGTTAACAGCTGAACCAGAACCTTGTTATTCCAGGGAAGGACATCTTTAGAGATAGCACAGATAATTTTTTCTATTCTTGATAAACCTGATACTTCATTTTTTATGTTGGTCTCGGGGAGCGGGAAATCCATATAAACATATGCAAAGCCACAAAGTAGTTAACTCTTCTGTCGCAGTCACTGGGATGCTACAGAACCAAGCATGTATCAGAAACATTTGAGTGTCCAGCTTGCAGAATTTGGAAGATGCCTGAACAGATGACTAGATGGCTATGTTACTGATTTATTGAAATGAAAGATACAATACTTCCATGATTTTCATATGATTATATGATTTCAAAAGAAGAAAGCTGTTACTGTATAATCCCAAGAACATGGAGTCTTCTTTTACTTTCAATACTAGATGGAAAGTATGAATAACATATTTCTGAACTAAACTGTAAGAGCTCGGCAGAAGTCCAAAATAGGCCAGAATTCCTCCTTGATTGCAATTAACCTTAGTGTGGCAGAGGACATTTTTAGTGATCTTTTTACTTCTAGAATTAGTCTTTGACATAAAAAATGGTTCTTAGCTCCATCTTATGTTCAAGAAAATTCATTATTAATATTCCAGGGAAAGAATTTCTAACTCAACCATTCTTATTGCTAAGATGGGCATCTAAAAACCACTTCAGAATTATAAAAAGTTTAGGTCTATATTTGGGTCTAGGAAAGGTCCAAAGAAAGATCTAAAGTGATACTGACTGGAAGGTTAAAATTCTACAGAAAACTCTAGACTTTGTAAAAGTAGAGAAAACTGCTGCTCTTAAGGAAAAAAGGAGATGAAACCTGTCTCTTGCCTGCAATCTTAGTTTACCCATACCAATATATGTTATGGATACCTCAGCTACTTTAGAAGTCTCGCAATGTAGTCCCTCCAACTTTTCACACGATCAGTGTGCTTTTAAAACTGCACCTGTCACAATTCTGTTGTTTAAGACAACCAGCTTTCTGAACTGCAAAGAAGATTTATCTTCTCCTCCATGTGAATTTCCTATTTCCAGTCTATAACACACACCATATTCATGGTGACCAGAATTCATATATCATATAGTGATGCAGGTGATGAGGTCATGTTTTTCTCTCTGCCTTTACGTTTCTTAGTCAATACATCTAGTAGTTCTTAGCACTGTGGTTTTTTTTTTTTTTTTTTTTTTTTTTGGTCTACATGACTTTTCCTGTCCAGACTATCTAAAGATAGACTGGTAAAACTTTATAAATCGTATTTTTAAGAAACATTGTTATAAATTTAATTGGTTTATTATCAAATTATTCGCTTCACTGTGAGTTTCTTAGAAAGCTAAAACATAACTGCAATACTGGGTGAAAGATTCAACCCCACCTCATTCGTGTATACTCTTCAAAATGTAAACAGCCACTTAGTCATCACCTTAACTCTCAGCATGTTTGAGTCTAAAGAATCCATGATATCGATGTGGATGAAAGGGTGAAACTGTATACTTTTATGTTTAAATTTCAACCAAACCCTTTACTGTACTGGATCAGCACATTTCTTTCTGGAAGTACAATGTTGATATTGGTATTCTAAATAATTTGTTTGACTTTAGAAACTTTTTCAAGAGCCAGACAAGCTGAAACTATCTGGACTGTGATTCATGGCTGGCCTATCTAGCAACAAATACAATATCAATTAAGTGCATGGCAGTCTTCAGGGGAATGGATAACTAGAGCTACCAGTGCTTCTTCTCAGGGAATCCATTCTAATGAGAAGAGGAAAGGGAGAAGAGGCATAGAGAGGGCTATCTGGCAATCCTAGCATTGCGGCATCCATTAACTCGGCTTTGAGAGAGAACAATTCTTTAACCTTCTGGTTCATGTAGGCAGAGAACAGAGCTATTGCTTGGTCTGAAGAAGGTGGAGCAAATCTAAATTCCTACACTGCTCATCTATATGTATATAAGGATTGCAAAATTTCCTCTTCCAAAGTCATTAGGATATGAGCTCATTTTAAGAACTTTAAGTCTTATATTTATTGTATACCATACGATGTGGTCTTCCATGATTTATACAATAAAAAGATCCAAAAACAAGGTTCAAATTTGAAGGCTGGACTGGACTGCTTTGAGTTATAATCAGTTTATTTTGTATTTATCCTCTTGCATGATAAGATCCCTTGGACTGTCCTTCATTGTGAATATTCCAGCCTTCCTGGCTGAAATCTCTATTGATAATTGCATTGTGTGATTTGGCTATTACAAAGACCAACTTGAATCTGCATCTAAATGTTCTGAGAAATCTTCTGAGGAGAGATACACTTACTAAAGACTCAGGTACTAAACTGAAATACTGGAATCGGATGATTTGATAAGAAAAGATTCATAACTGAGTGGCACACGTTCATGGTCATTTTGTTTTTTAAGAATAAGCACAGTTCAACCATCATAGATACTACAGACAATCTGTTATCCCAGTTTATAAAAAAAATGTTTATCATATCCTTGGAGTGAAATAAATACTATACTAAGCAATGCTACTACTCAGTGTTAGAGAGCCTTATCATGCTTAAAACTGAGCATGTATTAAGAAGCTTTCTGGGCTGAAGCCTAAATAAACAATAAAATAACATTTAAAACATGCAAGATTTCCTGCTAGGTTTTAATATTTTCTTTTCAGAGAAGACTTCATTGGAAATTTCTGGTTTTCTGAAGCTAAACAACCAGGAATGTTTTACAGAACTAGCAGGTAGGAATTAGAAAAGAATAAAAAGCTTCACACAACTGGGTGAACTTCCACAGACATCTGGGCACGTGCTTAACTTAGTGGACATGGGTGATTCTACTGAAGGTGCAGAACTTGGGCTTAAGTATGTAATTCTAAAATACATTACAGCTATGTACTAAAACAATATTAATCTTGACTATGTGTGCATAGGCAAACCTACACATGTTTATAAAAAAAGTGGGGTTTTGTCCCCCAAATTAAAGCTATACAATGATAAATCTGCCTCAGCTCATAACATCTCTTTACAGTATTGCTGTTTCATAAGAAAGACCACATGGAATACAAGTTCAAATGAAAAGCTGAACAGCTTATTCTCTAAGTAGAATGAAGACTTACAGATCTAAATCTTGAATGATATATGAAATGCCTATCTACATTTGATGCATAGGACTCCATTATATACTCCATCACTGTCCAAATACAATTTTCTTTTTCTTTTTTTAAATGAGTCAGTCAGAAACCTCTGATAGTGCCATTTCAAATGCAAATAATTCTGTTCCAACTGCCTCTTTACATTAGCTAAATGAAGTCATCAGTAAACAAAATTGGAAGAAATCTTAACACAACTGCTGTAAACAACTTTAAAAGTTTTATATCCCAAAAGATTAAAACTGTTATAAGACAGTCAGATTCACTGGAGATATTAACCACTGATAGGACTCATAGTCAAAAAATAATCTCTCTCATCTCACCCAAACTGATACTGGTCACAGCAAATTATAATCAAAGATAGATTTCTTGGAGGGTGATAATACCATTAGATTTAAGGAATTAAAAATACATGAAACTTTTGAGTTAATGAACAGGGTCCTTAACTGCTCATTTAATTCAAACAGCTGTTTGTTAATGCCCTAAGCAGTGTCATAAACTGTGAAAATACTGTTGAGTGCAAGACACTACTTAATGCTATAAAGCAACACATGCTCTAATATTAAAAGGATTTAATGGGATTAATAGAGAATAAAACATTAACTCCCTATTATGATGTTTTTAGGACCCAAGGGCAAATTCTGGCTAAAAAGGACTCTGGTTCTAAAAGCACAAAAAGTAAACTATAGCACTGTACAGCAAATCATGGCAATTTTATGCTCCTGAAAAAAAGTGGAACCCTGATAAGATCACATCTGTTCCAATCACAGACTGGATAAAATCACTGTTTACTAAAGTCCTAAATAACGAAATATGTGGAACCCCAACAAGATCCCATCTGTTAAGACTACAATTTGGATAAGGTCCCATTACAAAAATTTCTATATGATAATATATTCACTACAAAATAATGAAAAATTTTGTTTTCTTCAGTTTCATCAATTCTTTCATAGGGATATATAATATTGTACAAACCCTACAGCATAATAAATTAGCTTGATGAGCATTAATAATGTATTAGGATCTGGATTGTCAATTCAAATAAGCAATCAAAAATTACTCTTAGTGTATTAGGCTATATAACCTGTCATGTGTTCTTAATTTCAGTTATTTCAAATACATCTATTCAACATTTTTCTCATCACCCATGCAATGACAGGTTTCATACTCAGTATATGCAGTTCATATGTAAATTACAAACGCTGATTATTTGCAATGGTGACTGCTAGCTTTTTTGGTGTTAGTTTGAAGGAATACTCTTCCAGGAAAAAAAAATACAAAGTAAGATAAATACCTTTTTAATTGTAGCATATTTGAAAATTGACAATAATAGCAGAATTAAAAGAAACTAAAAGTTGATAGACACTTCATATATAAATAAAGTCTATATCAAGTGCATGTTTTAAAAATTGCAGAAAAAAGAATTTGAGATTTGGATTTTTTTCTAAACATCGAAAAGAGCATGGTTAAATACTAAACTTTCAGGTATTATGGTCCTTCAAAACAATATTAATTGCTTTATAAAGTACCTTATAAAATCCATACTTCTGTCTTTAAATTGAAAAAAACTATATATATCATCTAAGCAATATAATTACAATTCTTTGGTTAATACCTGCATTTAAGATTCTTCAAAACCTTATTCTTTGTAATTGAACCAGCAGAGTCAATATGTTCACCTAGACTGCTCAGATCGTGACTTCTAAATGATCACAAGACTTTTCTTAGGGCTCCAGTTCTGTGCATTTGATCAAATGCTTACTGTTAAGCAAGTATGTAACTGTTGGCAGTGACCATAGCTTAAAATAAATAAGTATGCATACACTTTAGACACAAAACTAAGCAGAGAGTAGAGCCCTCATTTTCAATAAAAGTGAGTAGTGACAGCCACCAAAAAGCCAATGACAGCTGAATGTTCAGCATTTTCACTTAAGTTTTTCCAGAACACACATTTTCTGTGCTTAGCATCTCAAAAAAGAAATAAAATAAAAACAGACACATATTCAGGGGATAAGACTAATCTACTTCCTACAAAGTAGTGGTCTTTAAGTAAATAATATTGTGCTCAGGTTTTCACATATCAGCCTTGTCCTTGTAGGCTGGGATAAAAATATAGCAATAATCTATAGAGTGAGGGGGGAAAGGACAAAGGAACAAATTAAGAAATACAGTTTTTCACATTCAGACAGATTCAAAAGATTCCTCCTAATTTTTGTTCTTGGTATTCTTTTTGCAACAGAAAACCTGTTCTCATACCAACTTTCTTATAGTGCGACATATTTGCAAGCTAGTTTCTGAGTCAAACTATCTTTCTCACATATGAACTTGATTATATTTACTGAGTCCTTAGAAGCTACCTTCCTAAAAAACTCGAGTGGCTGCATTTTGTGAATCTACTCCTTTTGATGCTGATTCCAGTTCAGTGGTCATCACGTAAATGTAAGCATTTATGAAGTGTTACCACATGGTAATACTTGCCCAATGTTACTACATGTTCTGAGATTTTGCAATGCAGAGACAGTGGTGTGCACTAAATGCACAGTAACTGTACAGAACCTATTAGAAAATGCTGCACAACTTTCCCATTGAAGATGGCTACAGTATGACAGTGTCACTTGCTCTAAGTTTTGGGGAGGAGGGAGTTGTGGTGTGTGGTTTGTTTTGTTTTTTTTTTTTTAAATAAAGCTTATGTCCTCAAACACTTCCTACTTCTTAATAAAAAGGTGACTTAGTATTTTTTCATCTGAATAGAAGCAATATTTCATATCACAAAACTTCAAATACATCTTTTCCATGACACATATTTAGCAGTGCTCAATACTGAGTGGCAAGTTAGATTTTTGAAAATCATTCATTAGTTGAAAATCAGGTAGATTCAAGCCATCCTAAAATGAACATTTTTTTTCTCATTATCTCCCAATCTTGATAGTATGGAATTGATACCTCTGATCACTTTTTTGTTTTTAATTCCTTATATAAGTTCCAAAGTACTTCATCGCTGTTTTCATTTTAAATTAAATTTGTAAAAAGGAAATTTGAAGTTCAAGGCCGGAAATATTCTTTTACTATAGTTTACTGGATCTAAACATAATGTTATCCCCAATAACGGTAATTTTAAAAATATTATTGTGAAATATAGCAATGCATAGTACACACACCAGTCCAGATGAAAGTAAACATGGGACTAAATGTTTCCTATTGAGATCAAAACAGTATTTTGGACAGAAAGTAATATTAATTCTGTTTGTTCAAAGTTTACTACGTATTTTGTGTTCTGTGTTTGCTAAAGGGGGTGGTAGCTGAAAAGGAGCAAGATCTTCCTCTTTCCTTGGTCCCAGCTGCTGCTTCTCAGAGTGGGGAAAATGCCCTTTTCCTGAAAGTCATTGAACATGTTCAGCTGGGAGAAACTCACAAGGTACAGGCTAGGGCAGGATGAAAAACACATGACAGCTGGTAAGCCTGTTGAATGAGCAAAGAGTGGGAACCTCCTGAGAAGAGCAGGTTGCTCAGAAAGAGACAGATCTTAAGGGTGATGGAAAGCAGTTCTGAGTTCCCTTAAATCTGAGAAAAATGGAAGTTTGTTGTTTTGTTTACATTATTTTGATGAAAAGAATAAGATGTTAGGGCAATGGCACAGAAGTAGAGTCACTAACTCAAGAAGATTTTGCAGATTCTCTACTGAGAAAGAGAAATTGCTGCTTCTGAGAAGCCTGCCTGACACAACTGTCTTCATTATGTTCATTGCTCAGGAGAGATGTTAAAATAAGAAATGTCTTATCGGGTTAGACCACCAGTTCCTCTAGCCCAGTACTCTTTGCAGCAAAAGATATTATTTAGGGAGAGCATTTGAGCTTTACTACTTTACATGAACTATTTCCCTATACCATCACAGCATTCATAATCCCTGGATTAGGAATGTTAGAGGGTACTTCTTTGCTATGCCCTTTTAGCATCAGCTTATGAAACTTTTGCCTACAAGCTTGTCTTATCCCTTTTGGGACCATTAATACTCCCTGTCTCCACAAATTCCTGTTTATGGAGAAGTTTATTACTAACTGCATTTAAAAAGTAGTTTTAAACTAATCTCCTGCTAGTTTCAGTAAGTGCTCACTGGTTCTAGTGTTGCAAGATTTGTGAATAATAGTTCTATACTCAGCTTATTTATTGTCTTTATAGTTTTGTCTACGAAGCACCTACCACAGTTACTTCCAGAAAAGGTTCTACAGGCTTTTTCAAATGTGACTTCAGAAGACAATGAACAAAGAAGCCATGCTTCATAAACTTGAGAAGATCCTTTGGCTCCATTTTCTAAAGCTTAGAAAAATGAAAATGAACGGTGCTTTCTTGAGAACTAACTACCAGGGCATTTAGAGACATATGAGGAAAATATCATCCTGGAGTTAAAGTTCAGCATAAAGGATAAACGACCTCATAGGTGGGAAGCAGTAGATAAATAGATAAGACTGGTAAGCATCAAATAAGTTACATCTGAGAAGTAATTTTGCACAAGATCAGAAATACCAACAAGTATGGGAAAGAAAAGAAAAAAAATTCTTTTCCTCAAGGTAAGTCTGATCTATACAGGAAAAAGAACCCTTAAGAAGAGAAGTAGAAAAACTGGACTGAAAGAGAGAAAAAAAAACATTCTTAAGAATTCAGAGAAGGAATCAATATACTGAAAAGTTACCCAGAACTGAAGGGGTACAGCCTGTACAACCTGGATTACTGGACCAAGGCTGTAGCCCATTTGAAAAGGCGTGACTAGAAACATACAGGTCTTTCTGACTAACTTTTCTTCATTCAGATTTAATATGAGGAACTCTGAGAACCATTCAATGTAATGAGGAATGACTGGAAGAGAAAGACACTCTTGGAAAGAGCCATAGCCATGTTCAATTTTGAAGAGAATTCAGTGGAATTAATGGGGCTAGCAATGAAAAATATGAACACACAAAACAAAGTCTCTTATGGACATAGATCTAGAATTAAGATTTATGCTATAGAGGACAAATGATAAAGCTGATTCCTGTTAGGAAAAACAACTACAGTTGGCACAGGCATTGATAAACAGAGAGTGGTATAGCATATCAGAAGGGAAAGTGTAGTGGAAAGCAGTCTTCCTTATATTCCACTTCCATTAACTTTCCTTAACATTTACTTATGACAACAAGATCAAGTTATCTGAATATGCCATTTCAAAACCAAGTAAATTAAAGATGAACACATGTATTCAGCCATTTGCAACCTCAACACTAATTACAGCAATTGATGCCACTGTATGAGAAATTGATACTACAGGGATTTACACTGGAATAGAATCTGCACATAAGAGAGAGAAACTTCATGGAATTATAAGTAGTTAATCCAATCAACAGTAATTCTTTTATCATTTCTACTGAAAATTGATGTATTCTGAATTTATTTATATACTGAGAAATCTTTAATAATTTCTTTGAGCCTGCTAATCATTCCCCTCATTTATTAGTAAACAATGTTGCTCATTGAATATAACTTCTATCCCAGAAACCTATTCTAAGAAAACTACCCTATCATTATGGGAATCCCTTCAGAAAGGATTTTACTAGTATTAGTAATCATTTTGGTAGTTGTCACAACTGTCTAAAAGGAAACAAAGGAAAAATATGAAAAAGGAAATATTGAAGTAGACAATGCAAAACCACTTCCTCAAGACTCGAAAGGTGATTCCCATATATTTCATTAGCACTGAATTCAAGTTAAAGGTGACAGTTCCATAGCATTAGCTTCCTAATTTTTAAAAAAAAACTTGGATTGGCATATGCACAACTAATAAAAAATCCTTGCACTGGTAATTGGTATGTGGTATTGCCTACATCACTTTCACAGAACAAAGTCTACAATATTCAAGTGATAGCAAATAGTCCAAGATGAAAGGATCGCTGAAGCAAGGCTTTAATCAACACCTATAAAGAAAAATTCTTCCATTTGAGGCCTAAATTTTCCTCTTGAGAGACTTATGACTGACTGGACACAATTACTGAGCGTCTTGCTAACGCTATGTTCTGCAGCTAAGCAACGTGCAATAAGTCAGCTCTGACAAAGATGAAGGTCTAGGGTTTGCACAGAGAACTTAATGGTAATTGAATGACTTGAAACTGGAGCTTTTGGATCAGCTGGTAAGAGAGGTGACAAGGCTAAAAGTTCAGAATCATTAAATCAGTTTGGAACAAACAGAGACCTACTAAGTGCTTTGATAATCTTCTGTAGATGACGTAATAGTGAGAAAAAAAATACATACTGTCACATTACTTGAGTAGGGACTAGTGAGTTGTCCAGGAACAGTATCCTTAGAAGTGAATGGGGGAAATTTCCCTTTCTGACATGAAGACAAGAGACAGTCCTTATTTCCAGAAGTCTAAACACAGATGTCCTCGATAATCTGCTTGAGCAATTTACATTTTGCTCAAACTGTCAAAGAAAAGAAGTTAATAACAACGAAGCAAATACACGAGAAGCTATACAATAAGGGCCACCTTTAGAACAAAACCACTTTTTCTATCAGTGCCCTCAAATGAGTTTTATGTGGCCAGCATCTGCAGTGATTCCTTTCAAAATCTGTACAGACTGACTCTCAATCATTAGGAAAAAAAGATCTAAATATCAGAAGAATTTTTCTCATCCTCTTTTTTAGCTAAGATTCACAGATATGCCCAATATAATCTTACTTCTTTGCCTTTCACAGCTTTAAATGCACTAATACTCCTATTCAGACAGTATAAGCCGTCTTCCCACTGCATGTCATTTGCCCAAAAGACATTGTTTTCATCTGCTGAGGCTCTTTCACCTAAACTTGGGATCTAGTATTACTTGTGCCAACCCTGACATCAGCTTTCTTCCTGGAAATCATGCAACCAACCTGCAAGAATTTCAAGATGCATGCTGCTTGGTAAGGACTTCAAGAATACATTGATTAACCCTACCCATAGCTTCAAGGTTGTCACAGAAGTTGAGTACCCAGAGTTGCTAAACCACTATAAAACCTTACTTATTACTAGACAAAAATAAAGTATTTTTTCTTATTCCAGCAAAACACAGACTGCAGTAATTGGTAACAGAACTGGAAACAAAAGTATATTATCAGTATCTACCTGAAATTTTCACTCTGTTCTCAGTTGCCATCTCAGAATATTTTTCCAGAATATAATTAGTTGTTCAGGCTTGTGGATAAGCTCAAACCAGCACTTGTCCTGTCAGAGTGAGTCTGGCAAATCAACCACTCCATTTGATTATGGTTCCTTATTTATACCTCTTTTGATTATGCAGTCAGTGAATACAAATGAACCCTAAAAGGTAGATTGGGTACCCAATGTTCCAGCTTCCCCCTAGTACATTTGGAGATAGCATTGCATACGTGTTTCATTTTATTTCCTTCTCTTCTTTTCTAGTAAAAAAGTAAAATTTTAAAGTGAAAGTAAAAATGCAACAATACATTAAAGTAAAAACCCCAAAAGATTTTTAAAGTATATTTTTTTTGATTAGGCAGGCTAATTTTGACTGAAATTTAGCATGTAATACAAGTACGTAAGGAAAGTGCCTTTCAGGAGACTTTCAATTTTCATTCTGTTTCCTGACATTTTCCATTTTTTCTGAATGAACACCTCCTTTAGTTTATTACGAAACATCAAAATTCATATGGCCTAAGAAAAAATTAGCATAAAAATACATTATTAATACAAAAAGTAATTGTCCTGTCCCCAGTAGTTCATTACAACCTACCAAGATACCTAAACACGACAGAAAATGGACAGGGTATCAGAAGGGCTCAATTTATATGGCACCTCCTTAGCACTCTGGTAATTTTAACTATAACAATATGTACACCCAAATTACTTGCAATAGACCATAGAAAACCAGTGTCAGAGAAAAAAGTTCTTTGTCCTGACTTTTGGTTCTGTGCTTTAATTCAACATATCAACTCTTTCTATTCTGCTTAAATCTTGTAGAAGAGGTGACTCAGACCTATTCTGAGAAAATTATGGAAAAACTGGGAAAAGCAATCATGGAAACAATGTGAGTTGAAGTAGTGGCTATGAAATGTTCACCTGTTCAGATACAGATGCTATTTAGAGGACTTGAACAAGCAATATCTGTTCTTACTAATTATTCCATCAAGTTGTTGCCATAAAAGGCTACTTTGAGTTTTGGAACTCTCTAGGAAATTCCCATACGTTGGCACAGCTATAATTCATTTAATTTTTAAAGAGTGGCCAACAGGCCACCTAGGTTTTGTGGGGATATTCATAATGATTAACTTTATATACAGAAGGTTAAGGTCTTTAAACTCCTTCCATAATCCATGAAAAGGACTGACTCCTTCAAAAGACAGCCAAGCAGCAGCGTAATTTGTTGCTTGGTATCACCCTTGAAAGGAGATTTTTACTCTCTTCACTGATAAAAAAAGATGGACTAACCTCCTCTGCCCATGTTAGGGACCACAAATATCTCTCCTAATTTTCAACTCCAACCTAATTTTTTGCACACATCCTATTGCTCAGAATTTTTAAACAATGTACATTTTACCTTTCATGCTAGCCCATCAAATAGCAAAAATCTAATAATTGTAAAAACACAAAATCACACATATTTTTCCTGTTTTCTATATTTTCTTATGACATTTTCCTTTGTCAGCTGTCATCACTTTTATCATTTTAACCTAGAGACTCCTAGTCTTACTGCAATTGAGTACAAAAATAGAAGATAAAACCAAACCCTTTAGTGAAGATTCACAAAGGATTATGCATCATGTAATAACACATTTCTAGCAAAAATGATGTCAAAGTTCAAATTCACCATAGGCCAACAGACATCAGGTAATTCAGTAAATTTTACATGGATGGATTTAGTACAAGCTAGAAGACATCCCAGCTTTCTTCACAACAAGAGTAACACAACCTCTTACATATCAAAGAATCAAAAGGGTCCTTACCTAAGGATGGATTTTTCTTAACTGAAGCGGTATTAAGACTTAACCATCTTTGGCTATTCATTAAAGTCTGAAAGTCAGATTTTTGAATGGGTCTGTTCAATTGGAAGGTATAGGTTAGAAAAAACAATACAAGGTCTTTCAAGTTACTAAAAATGAAAGCATTGGTTAGTTATAGATGTTGATACTATGGACTTCAACTTATCCACAAAACTAGTGGTATCAACAATTTAGATTGCAACAATCTCATCACATAATAATAGCAATAGGTGCTGTTCCCCCTCCCCGTGCCCCTTTGATGTCTTAAAAAAGACTTTAAACTAAATGGCTAATTTATTTAAATTACAATCTAGAACGTGTTAGAAAGTATTCTTTTATGTCTCTCCGTAATGCTTAATTTTTAAGTTTAATTTTCAGTCCAAACTACTCAAGAATGTAGATGCTAGGAAAGGTGAAGAGAAAGATGGATATTAATAGTCATTAATTTTGTCACTAAACAATGAGGCATAGCCTCCCAGTTTTTATCGCTGCTGTCAAGATAGAATATTAGAACCTTGCCTTTATATGTATACTGTGTTACCACATTCATTCATATCAAAAATAGTATAAAAATCAGTTACAATAGAGGAAAAGCTAAAGACTGATGAAATTCCTGATAAGATGGTTTGAGCTTCCTATCTAGAATGTGTGGTAGGCACAAGATAAAGCTGTATATCTTTACTATAAATATTTCTTTCCTTTGTGGGTTAAATATGAATAATACCATAAGATCATCACTGGAAACCTGAAAATGATCTGGTCTTCCCTAAATTAACACTAATATTTTGAATTTGTTTATTCATTTACATATTCAAATGGTCAATAAATCTCAAAAAATATTAAAAGAGGGGAATGATCTGATAAAGATAAAAAAGTTAAAGTAACTTAATGTCAGGATTAAAAATCAGGATTCATAGACTTATAATACACTAGTCGGCAACAAGAAATATCTATCAATTAGGTAGATTTAGAATAATTTTAATCTTGATTATTCCCCTCTCATCTTGGATAGTGTTAGGGAAGGTGAAGGAAGCAAAACAAAGTTTCTTTTCACAACAGAGAAGTAAATGTTTGCACCTACATGCACGCTTCATTATAAAATTTGGTCAAGATCTAATTCAGCAGAAAGGAGTGGAAAAATGAAACAGGTTTTTCAACTTCCCAATAAACATGGCAGTCAGCAATCTTATGGAAACATCTAGAAACAACTATATTCTAAAGAGACTTACTGTTGAGAGTAACTAACTCTCAAATACTGTGGCATATAAATATTTATCCAAACAGCATGCACCACACATACTAGTTCCTAATTTACTAAGCAAGATTACTAATAATGTATTATTTGTCAAATTCTCTTATTCTTCAGAACTTCAACACATGTAAACCAGATTTTACTTAGTTCTATCTTATCAAACACTTATAAGTTTACTAGCAGAGCAAAAGAATAGTTTTTGTCATGAAAATGGTGTTTAAAGGCATTGATGGTAAAGTAAATTGAAGAGTAGATTGAAAACAAACCAATAGGAGCTCCTTTCCTGGCTATGGGAAGAACAATCTGCTGGTTGGGGCTTCTGAGTTTCTTACTATTGATTGCATGGGATGGGCAAGACCTGGAGCTACCTGGAAATGAAGTTTTGGTGTTTTAAGTGTATGAAGTTTTGGGATTGATTTCATGCAAGACAAAGTAGAATCCTGCACAGTTTGGCAGCAAAGAGCCTTCACATGTTTAGATGCAGAGACACTTTGTTAGACACGAAAGATAGCTTTTAACAGCAGTACAAGAGAAGGCCTAGCACTGATCTTCAGTGACACAGATTAGGTTCAAAAAATTAAATATGGCTATAATGTCTGCAGGATCAGGGTTTAATAGTATATGTTAAATGAAAAAAATCACCTCCTCAAAATTAATGGCCACAAGGGAAATTAGATTCAGGAACCATTGCATCTAAACTGGCATATGAAATACTTTTAGCAAAAGATGTAAAATGGGGTTAAGGCTGGGATATCATTAAAATATATTAAACATTCATTTAAATTATCTGAATCACTTCCTTAAGAGTCATTTTTGCAACTTTCAGTTGAATCACACTGGAAGGGTTTCATAAATGGAAGTGTCCAAAGGCAATATTCTTCTTCCAGAAAAATAAAGAAGCCAACAAGATATACATCTGTGCAGCAGAAGTAACCAGTGTTTCAACCTATATGTTGTCCTGCCAGCTGGTGTTCAGAGGGCTTGGAGGATGGTCTTGCCAGGTACATCAGTGCTAAATTTCCAGCTGCTTTAGCATTCCCAACTTGTACTTCCCAACTACTTGGGGTCAAATGACCACCGTTCCCTGCTGTGATACTTTAAAGAAGAAAAAAGTCTCTATACCTTCCAAAACAATCCCAATTTGTACCCGATTATAAACCTCTAAGACCAAGATCCTCTCAAGATCAAACTCCACTTGTCTAATTTTGTGTTAAATCCATAATTGAACAGAAATACATAGTAACATATCCAAAACACATCTTACATTAAATAAACCTCAGTGCAAAAGGGGTTGAAAAAATATTTCTTTGGGCATGCTACCAAGATGGTGGAAATCCCCAGATATACCCTTAAAGCAGTAATCTTGAAGAGCTGTTACTGACGAAGAAATGTAATGTGAATAAAAAACAATTTTGCATACTGAATTTACAGACTAGAAAAACAGTACTGGTGTTTTCAAATAAAATAGACTGGTTATCACTAAGCCATCACTAAAACACAAGCAATTTGTATCCTCAGAATACTGATTCTGTGTTACTTTTTAGGACAGATTTACCCTTTATAGAGAAGGATAAATAATTCAGATATGGAGTCAAGGTAAAGCATTAAGTAATTATAGGATATTTTCCTGTCAATCACCTTTACACATAAGACAGAATTACTTCAACAGTCATGTACAAATTATGTACAGCAGACTAGCCTTGGCTAGGAGCAAAATATTTATGGATCATTGAGCCTATATCTAAATTTTAAAGCAAAAGACTTTTTTATCTAAAAATATACTAAAAAGTCTTTAAAAGTCTTTTAAAAGCCTCTTAATAAGCAAAACCAATGAAGAAAATAAGTTTTTCACAACAGCTTCTATTTAGGTATCCAACAGCAATAACAAGTTCTATGACAATTTAGTAATTTTCTTGCAAGCATATTTCCACATATTTGAGAGTTAGGTAGCCTCAAATATTGGCAGATTGTAGCTACAGTATATCCTCAAAATTGTAGAGACTGTAGACTACTTTTTCTCATAACTTCACCAAATACTCAAACATGTATATCTTGAATATACACTGAATGAAACAGCCAAAAAGACTGAGCTTTCTGAAACATCACAAAGAAGAGTTGACTCCCTCTTGTGTGGTGACAAGCAATGAAATAAGTGCACATTAATCTTTTAATATATGAAATTGATCTACAAAAATTCTTTAAATTCACTTAAATTTTAATCATTAACTGTTCACATATCACCTGAGACTTAGCAGGACAGAACTTTTGTCAGTTCACATTTATAAAGTATTCTTCAAGATTCTAATATCAGAGATGTATTTACTTTTCAAAGTAACAGCTACTTTTGCACAGCAATCAAAGGAATGTTGGCTCACTGTATCAACAAAAAACAGTTACTCTAACCTTGCAAATATCTTATGAACTGCTAGAACTAAAATCAATGATATCTGCATTGGAAAATGTATTTCATATGCTATTAAGAACTGTTCTATACCTTTTGTTGTATAAAGGGATAAGTTGCCAAAATCAAGTTAGAATTCATATGAAGTGGTAACCAGAAACAGTTTAGAGTAGAAGATTCTAAGGACGGATATCTTACAGTCTGCTGAGCTAGAAAAAAACACTCAAAACCACTGTCAAGACAAGAATGCAGGTTCCAGTGTTACAAAGCATTTGTTTCTTATTGTAACAGCTGAGAGACATGGACATTAAAGTTGTCTCTGGTAGCTTGGTCCAGCAGGACTCTTTTGTGCATAATCCAAATCTTGTAATTCAATGCAAATGGTAACCTTAATAGATTAAAAAATAACAATGTATTTATAAGCATGTATAGTATGGTTGCAAAAGAAGAATCAATATTTTGGAAGGCATGCCTGAGAGGTGGATAATAGGGGTTTCAAGGCCCTCTCCCCTCCAAGGATCTTGAAAGTTAAATAGCTCTTTTCTCCCCAATGAAAGACTTAACTAAAATAAGCAGTATGAACAAATCTCCAACTGTGAACTAATTAAAGACAATTCCCTTTCATGGTTTTCCCCCTAAATGCCATTTGTGATTTTATTTTGCTTTCCCATGGTTTGTCTAACTTTACATAGCTGTCCTCCATAAGATTAATACAAGATGCTAATTATTTAAACTACTGGACAATAAAACCAAACCTCAGAAGGTTAACATCAGCATCTATTAACAATCTTAAGAAGAAGTAAAATATTAAACTGTCAAAACATGTACAGTCTCATACTGGTAATATGCTTTCATTTTTCCAAACAGTAATGAAAAATAGACATCTAATGACAAAAAGAGATATTAGGAACCCATTTTAATTTTACTTATTTAGAATTATAGAAAGCTTAATAAGTAGTACCTATACAATGCTCCAGTCAGCCTTTGAAACATCTACTACTGTAAATTAAGCAAAGTTTTCAGTATCTGTCGATCAGTGCAGCTACCTAACAATACAATTAACAAAAAATAACTGATTGAAAATAATATCCTTGTGGTTCTATATTGAATCCTCCCTCATACACATTGCCCCATGGCATGGTAAAAAGGAGGACTGTTTCTTTAAGAGTTACAAATTGGCATTCATACAGCTGCAGAAAAAACAAGGTCCAGGGAGAAACAATCTGTTCTGACTTCAGTATTGACCTGCTTTGAGTGGGTGGCTAGACTAGAGACCTCCTGAATGAGTCTGTGATTCTAAGCTGGGGGAGTTCCATCTTCCTTAACTACAAAAATGTTTTAGTCCCGCTCTGGTAATGTCGCACCTTCTTAACACATTCTTCATGCGCTCCTTAGCTGTGGAGATGTAGGCTACATCACATGATCTGGTAGTCTGCTCCCTGCTGCTTCTCCTCCCAACAGCTCCACAGTCCCACTCTTATCCCATCATCAGAAATGCATTTATCATAACCAAAAGTCAGAGACTGCCTATCACATGGCTGGTGAACATACAATCATACAACAGATACTCTGAATTTTAATCACACATGAGTATATTTATAATCATAACAGGCTGGGAACACAGTATCCTTCCATACCAACTGACCTACTCCCTCTCTTAAATTGGGCACCACTGCATTAGTGTAATAAATAAATGCCACAATTCAAAATTCAGCAATGAAGTTATAACATGGCTGTCAAAAATTAAATCAGGCAGTTCTCATTCTCTTAGCCTTCTAGCCAAACTTTTCTAAAGTCAAAAGAGCAGCTTTGCTATCTCTTTCTCCAGTCAACACTTAAAACATTTAAAATAGCCTATTACACCTACCCATAACCTGGATCTACATTCTGCTGCAAAACTTTGAAAGCTAACTGGTAACACCAAACTGGAACTAGTTTCATTTCAATATAAAAATTAATATTTTGTCTTTTAATTGCATATGCAAATTAGCAAGACATTCAGTATAGAAACCCCTACCTTCCTGACATCAATCATGAAAGAAGACAACCTCAGATTTATACTCTGAAGTGCTTTTATTTGTTACATCTGTGTGTGGTGGACAGATGAGTGAACTTTTGCCTTAAACATTTCTTGGTACATAAGGTGCAAGCAAACCATAACCCCGAACAAGCCATCTGTTCCCGGCAGAAACAGGACTGAGCTGCTGCGACCCCCGAAACGGTCTCCCTGCGACCACCCGGGACACACCGAGCCTGCGCCGAACCAGGGCACGATCGGGCAGAGACTTTGGGACCTGGCCCTAGTTCAGTGAGAAAGGGCCCCAGAGCTGGTGCAGGCTGGAAAGATAAGGGAGTTACAAGCAGTCTGCATTCCTGTGCGTCACACTCCAGGAGGGAGGATGTCAAGGCTTTGAAATAAGGCCTGCTTGGACGCCAGGACCCTGGGAAACAAAGCCTCCTCTCACTGCTGAAACAGTGTTAATTTGGGGGGGGGGGGGGGGGGGGTCTGGATTACATCCTCTTCTTCAGGACCTTGGAAGATAACACCTAATGTCACTGCTGGGGCAGTGCTAATTGCTGGAACAACACCTCTTTGTGTTTGTGCCTTGAGAGACAAGGGTGGGACCCAAGGAATCAAAACATATCTGTCAGCAGGAACCGCAACAGTAAAGGGAGAAAAACAGCCTGCCTAGGAACAAAAATGAGACCCAATAAGGAGCAGGAGACCCCAGACCTAAAAATTACTATTGGTCTGAACTACTGTGTGAGGGGTGGGAAACTTAATTTGAAAAAGCTATAATTGCCCAGGGATTTCTTTGTTCGGGGTCCCTCTTCGGAGGCACCCAACTCGAGCTGTAACTACTGCACGCATGTCATTACAATTTATTTATTTTATTTGCCTTGATTTGGCTCCAAACTTTTCAGCGGGAACCTAGGGTCGGACCCTGCTCGAGCTGTAATTTTACTGCACGCGCATCGCTAAAATTTACACCCAGGGTGAAGAGGACCAACGGGACGCCGCTGGATCCACGGGTGGTGATATCTCTTTCTCTCTCCCCCTTTCTCTCTCTCTCTTTCTCTCTCTCCTCCCCTTCGCCTTTCCCCACCTTTTCTCCCCACTCCGTGGAAAATAAAGTTAAAGGTTGTACGATATTTGACCGGTTTTAGTGTCTTAATCTCATCATTGGGATCGTAACGAAACCCCCCCGATATTGGATCGGGACACTGTGGTAGCACAAAGTGGCCATGCATACATATTTAAAGCAGAAGCATTTAATAATTACCCCCCACCACAGCTGAAAATACCTTCTACTGCCAGGGAACTTGAGAAAGCTCTAAAATTGAGGAAAGCCTACCATTAGGGACAGCTGAAAACCTTATCAGTTTATACTGATACTGCTTATAAGAGAAAGAAATTTTACTAAGTGGTATCTTCAACTATTTACTCAATACAATTTTACCAACCTTTAAAAAATTAATAACAGTTCTTATTACCCATACTCATTTTCACACATAATGCAATAGGTCAGAAATGGGAACTGGGACAGAAAAGTAAAATACAGTTTTAGAGAAACTCAACCTCTATGCAAAACATAAGCTTAGTTATCACCACTGCTTCAGCTCCAAGGAGTAGGTTTATGAGCTGACAACCTGACAGTATTTCTTAGTTATGACTGGCTGAGGACACCCAATTGTCATACAATAATTTTCAGTAATTAGTATACATATTAGAAGTAACTCATCTTTTCACAAGAACAATGTTCTTTTGGATAAACAATAGCTTCTGCAACACTAAATTATAGAGGCCATGTTATTAATTTATGGTGGGTTACAATTATACATGTTGTGGGCCACAAGCACTCTGTGGGCTGTGTAATGAAGGCCAATAGTTTAAAAACTGATTAGAATTACAAATAATCTGCCAGGTGTTTTCATTGCTATTATGGAAGACAGTGCTATTTAAGTCTTGAATCTCTAAAGTCATGCTGAAAGAAAATATTATGGAAAACTATAGTCAATAAAACTTCAGAAATATCTTTTTCAAAATAAGCAATATTTTTTATCACTGATCAAGAATAAAGGTAATACAGCAGTGGCATTACCACTGACGTTAACAAAAAATATCATCATTCCACTGGTCTTGTAAATTCAGTCACCAATCTGTTCCTCTTAAACAATCTGCAAGACAGCTTTGGGGAAGCAAGAGCAACACAGAGTAAGTATAATCATACAAGAATGTTCCATTGGATAGCTGGAATCATCTAAACTTACATAAAAAAATATAACTTTCTATATCATATTATTATATGCAAATTATAAATATTCTTTTTAAACAAATTCAGAATAAAAGAAGGAAACTCCTAAAGTCCTTTTTTTCTTCCCATAAAAATTTTAATGCAGAATTTTAGACCTATCTAAGAAGAAATGTTGTAATAATACAGGTAATGGCTATTTGTGATGTAAACAAATCAACAACATTACAGTAGACAAATCCTAACCCCTAGAACTCAGCTATAAAAAACGAAGATACTCGTATAATAAACTGCTTTGAGTTCAACGGACAAAAACAGTACTATTTTTATATCAGACAATATTTGTATCATTTAGGAATGACTATGGTGATGTAAGCAATATTGTTTGTTATTTTGCAATAGCTTTAAATAGTCTTAGATTAGAAGGGGCTTTTAGAGAGCACAAGTCAGAATACAGGACAAAAACGTACTCTGGCAGTTGGAGTGAGAAAAAAAATATGGTATTATGGATTTAAAAGATTAGCATTACAAGTTTTTCAATGTTATAACAAAGAAGATTTTTATTACAGTACAGATCATACAGGTAAAAGGTTCTAAAATAAAATTAAAAAGCAACTGTCCTGGAAAGTTCACTGTCTATGCACGTGTGTATTTTCTGGATCTAAAAATGATAATATCTAGTGCATGATTAAATAACTCACAAATTTTAAAAAAATTAAAATACTCAGGCCAAGTGCTTTGATATCAGGAAAAGAAGCAAACAATTATGTGATTTAATCAGTAACAGAAGGTAACTGCTGTGCTTGAGTGGAAAATGTAACAGTTTTCAGGGCTACTGTAAAGATCATATAAAGAACATTAAAAAACTCTTAAAAATAAAACATAACATATAAAGTATATAAAGAACATTGACTAGATTTAAAGTATCCAAAATGTCAAAACCACGACAGCATTCATCAGTTCAGAGTAAAACCATTTTGCTATCATTCAGTACAGATAGAGCTCATTCAGTTTGAGGAACAGTAAGTAGATCTGTGTTAGCCTACAGATCCCAGATTTCCTGTGAGCATATACTAACTTCAAGACTTATATTATATATCACATTATATATCAAATAACAGTATATTCAAGTTTACAACCAAAAAAGGAAGGAAAATATACATATATGTTAGATTTGACTTTGACTTGGCCTTTTGTTTTTACAAATACCAGACAATTGCAAGTTGTGGACTAAAAAATTCATTTTGAATGGACAGTAAGGTTGAATTTCAATTTCTGCTGTGCTTATTTCATTTTCTACTTATAAATCACTCAAAATGCTTCTAAGATGAAAGACAATGTTAAAAGTTTTAAGTCACCTGAAATTATTCTGTGATATTTAGATTTCCGGTATCAAATAATTTTTTTTTATACTAAAATTTTTGTTATTCAAGCTGCTGGTGTATAGAATAGCATGCACTACTCTCATAAATTAACAATGTGGATGTAGGTCTTTAAGACAGTTGGTACTCTCTGTGTATAAAAATTCACCTGGATTCACCACATAAATAACTACTACATAAAATACATACATACATATATACATATATATATAAAACAAAAAATCATATGCTGAGTATCTGTGCTAAATTTAGCAATCACTGAAATTTATAAATATTGATCTTAAAAATCCAAAAGATAACATCCCTCCTTATTTGTGACAGATTTTGATCCAGCAAGCTTTTTAAAAATAGGTAATGTCTTGTCCAGTTCCAAGGAATATCAATATGCAACAGTGATTTTCTAAATCTTATTGCACCAAAACAATTGCATTTGTGGAAACTGAAGTGTGAAAAGCTCCTAGGAATGATAAGAAGGAAACTGAGTACATGTTTCTGCATAAATCTGACTCTGTAAATGGCTGATCTTTGCAACATAGTAACAAAATCCTTCAGCTTCATTTTGAGAACTATTTGAGCTTTCAACTAACTTTGCAGGATAAAATATAAAGTTAGTGCTAGAGAAGTACAACACACAGAATATTAAAGAAACAATAACAATTTTTAAATCAACACTTAAAAGCCAAGTTTCTCCTAAAGATAATGAGATTGCATAGGTTTCAGAGAGGGAAGATAGAGTCTTCATATTCTACAATATCTAAAAGATGTTCTGAAAAAATGAGGGTAGACAAAAATATGAAATAGGTATCATGGTCTTGATCTTCTGTTAAGTACTCTACAGATGACATTCTTCAGCTATGTGAAACTTACAGGAGGATTAGTGGAATAACTTAAGTTTTAAAAAGTCAGTGATAAACGCTCATCAAGAAAAAAGTCCTCTTTTGCTACATGTGGGTTAAACATAGATTTTGAGCTAATCGGGATGTTTACAATGAATCTAGCAGGAATTTTGTCAGACACATCCTAAATCTGCTAATGCAGGACCTTTTACAAAACTGGGTTCTTAATTTGCAGTTAAGACCCCCAAAATAACTGTCATTTCTACCTATGTGGTAAATGGTCCTGAGACACTCCTTTGAATCTTTTATTATGTTAGGTGAGAAACGATGATCATTTTTTTTAATATTCTCTGTTTTTTTGGTTCTGTTTACAGTCTAATATCATATCAGGCTTCCTATACAAAACCCAAACTTCCAAAACGGCAAGCTCTTTTTACTTCTTGTTTGTCTACTCTGTCTATTGAAAAATAATATGCCTGTTAAAACATTATATACCAGCACTGGAACATCCCTATGCTTGCTGGCATGCAGAATGGTTTGCAACTACTTTTATCTTTGACACAATCAAACAGTAATAACAGCTTTTGACCAGTGTTGCATTATCTAAAAAAAAAAAAAAAAAAAAAAAAAAGCAGCAATATACCTTGACAGGGAAGGGTGGTATGCTCTAGCTAAAAAGCCAAAGACAAACTAAACAAATCTAAATAATTTTTCTTCTATTATCAAAACTTAAACCTGGCCAGCTAATGCAAAATGTGTATTCAAATCACACTTGTTCAGTTTCTTAAAAGTGCAATTTCAGCTAATTTAGCCATTCATTCCTCTTAGGGATATATTTTGCTGGGAGATTTAAGCTACTGAGATCAACCTGAGTAAATCATGCACTCAACTGATTTTTGATAACAGAAAATTTTGGCTCACTGAAAATGCTTAAAGACTGTAGAAGTACAAAATACTGGTGGAGGACTAGGACTTCCAAAGAAGTATGGTCCTAAAAATCCTATTGTTCCTAGCTATGACAATCAACACTCTTTTTGTTTCACATCCAGAATGGATAGGAAAAGCAGAAAATGGCTATCTTACAATTTATCAAAAACCTCCACTCCCTCCAGCAAGAAGAGGAGACAATTCTGCTGGAATGAGGTTTGATCTCACCTCTCAACACTCTAAATATCTCCTATCTGTGTCTTTTAGACATAGCATTCTTGTTGGAAAGCTACCAGGATCCCATTTTGAAGTTAAGAACAGCGTCTGGATCAGCATCCTCTCTCCTTTCCTGTAGGAAAGGCGGGTACGTGGTGTGATGGGATGCTGTACCCAGGTTAGTTCTACACAAAAACCACTACTGACCCACTATAGGAAATAGCAGAGAATGGTAGGAGATACTTCCATAGAGGAAACAAAAGTATCTGTTATGCTTTTCCAACAATATCTTTTTTAAGCCCAAAAGGTCACCAAGTAGGAGAAGCCCTAGCTTGTCTTCCTGCTTCTGAATTTCTTTCATTCAGTAATCAGATGGATGGAATATAAAGGCATCCATAGGCCATAAAAATTTCACATTATGACTATTCATCAACCCTTTCTATCTCAATAAAGATGATTTCAGAATTTGTATTTTATTAGATACACTATGTTTGTGGTTTACACACAACAGATTCAGGATCCTAAACTAGCAATTCCAATTTTTAATGTAAAATCAGAACTTTTTCTTTAGTCTATATCATAAACTAAAATGCATCTCTTGGGATCTTGGGCATACACTGACTGCAGTGAAACACTGTTGTCACTTAGTTGCAAATTTCCCCTACCAGATTCACTAGAACTTCTGAATGGTGACCTGAGGAAGGGCTTTTTTGCCCCCAAACCTTCCTTTTTTAAATTTACATCAGTGAGTCTAATAAGAAACAATACACTCTTCCTTTGAACATTGCAACACATAATAAAGTTAAGTACATATCCCTTTGAAATTTTTTATTTGCACCCATTCATTTTTCATCAAAGCTGCACATATTTGATATATATTATACTTCAGAAATTTTGGTAATTTTGAATTTTAAAGGAGAAAAACTTTATCAACTGTTCTTTTTTAGAGTGAAGCTTATATTCCTTATTACCTTCTCTTTAATTTGATACAATTATTACAAGACTCTTCTGCTAGAAAACATACCCTCTACCTCAAATTCATGTTTAGTGTGTGTGTGACTTCACCGTCACAAATCCCAGTGACACCATTTTTTGGTTGTTTGCTAGACTGCTTACTGAGTTGGGTTGGTCTCAGGCAACTGACTATACTTTCCCACGATGCCAAAATCATCAAAAAGATCTTTCATAAAATCATTGTGACCACCTTTCACCCATGAATTGCCAGTTGAGCCATTCTGACTTCAAATTCTTCATTGTCTAATCAAAGTTTAAAATGATCATAACTAAAATTACCATACGATGGCAGGTTCAGTTCTGAACTTTTCACTTTGTTGGACAGGCTAGTGTGGGTTAAAAGTCACAGAGTATTCAGAAAGTATAGATAGATACTAGATAGACAGAAGACAGAAGTATTCAGAAAAAGACTATTATTTTTAGCTGTGCTGTGTGAGCCAAGGCTATAAGACTTAGATTATTTTTGCATAGATCTGCTGCCTTTGGCTATGGGGTCAGAATGTAAATCATACTATTTCTTAGCAATTCAAGTTATTTTTCCACTCTGTACAACTTGCCAGATTTATAGTGTGCATACTGAAAACAACAAAATCTCCTGCAAATCAATTAATCAAATAATTTTTAAGCAAGATATTTAAAATATGAAGTTCTAAGCAAATGCATAATGCTCTAGGATTAAAACATTATAATAAGAAGGGAAGAGCTATTCACATCTTTAAAGAAACTTCTTCAATCGGTAAAAGACAGGAGATTATGCCTTCCAGTGAAGACAATGCCTTTCTCAGAGAAGTTTTCTTTTCTTTAAAGACAAGAGGTCCAACCATGTTCAATAAATCAGTAAGACAATTGCAATTGATGACTGTCCTGCATCTTCTCTTTATGTTGAGAAAAATGAATAAAAAGATGTAGCTACAGGTCAAACTATTGACATCAGTGACATCTTAGATGTCTGCTAATCATGGATTCAGGATTAGGACAGATGTTTTTGCTGATAAAGGCAATCATCTTACGATAACAATGGCAGTTAGGTGGTAATTTAAACTTATCAGCAGTCTCCAAAAAATACCGGAAGATTATGTTGCATAATTACTCTTTCCTTCTGGGATCTGGCTTTTTTGTTTGGTTGGTTTTTATTCCTGTATATACATTAAACTATTAAAATGAAGTAAAGAAATAACTTAGGCTGATGAGATTATTGAAAAGTTTTACAGTTCCTTACTGCCATATAGTGACCACATACTTTATATGTCAATGAGTCAATGAACTATGAACATAGATGAAAAATAACTTGTCTGTTTATGAAGTAATATACTTTGACAAAATGAAAAAAGCTGAAATCTCACTTTGGTACTAAAAGTATCTGGTTCTCAATAAAAAGGCGGCATGCAATTTTGAAGTTTGGTGAGAATAATATCTATATTGGGTCTAGACTACACTGGTTAAGTCCCAAAGACTGAAGTCCCAGTTACTGAACTGATTCAGTGATTCGGACTTATATCAATGGACTACTACAAATTTCGATTCCAGAACTAAAAGGACATTTAGAGATGAAATTCTTCTTCTGCAGCTCCCCAGTTCAGACTCAAGTTTATGTGGAGTAAAGGGGACAGAGGAAAGGAGATGGTATAGCTGTGTGTTCCACATTCTCCCAGTCAGGGAACTGTTTTGTATTGGGCTGATCACCGGACACAGCTTAACAGTAACCATCTCAGGCTGCCAAAAGTCTGCAGAACTACAACATCATCTGAGACCAGACACCATTTCCTTGACCCTATGTTCCAATCAACCTCCTAGCAATCAGAAGTCGCAATAATGCAGAAGCAGCTATGACTGATCTATGTAACCTGACATAACTTCCCTACAGCTAGATAGCCTCAGGAAATCCGACTCCACCAAGTTAAGGGTTTCACCAAGTTTAGGGTTTGCTTTGCTCTGCAGAAAATAGACTAGAAGAAGATACACTCAAGTGTTCAGAATGATCTAAATTTCACATAGTGCAGATCAAAGGGAACACATCACAACAGTGCTCCATGGTACACGGACTGACAATTCAGTTCATCCCAGACCAGGTTTCTTATTTTTACAGCCCTAACTGGGCTAAGTCAGTCTCATTTATCTGAGAAACTGTCTCTTTCTACAGCTCACCACCAGTAAGATAGCGATGTTGGCTTCATATCACAGGTAAAAGTTTGGAAAAAGGGTTCTTCCATCCAAGGTCTCAACTACAGATTTTGTTTCATCTACACAAAAATCCAGACATACTTGCTCCTTGTCTATAGCTAACTTCATCTTTATATATGAAAAGGCTCAAGATAACACAGTTCTATAATGACATTATGCAGGACAGATGCCCTTTTAAATAGGAAGTTAAAGAAGAAGATAAGAAAATACCTTGCTCCCTAATGACAACCTGATACATTCTCAATTTATCACCACAGTAAAATGTATTTAATAACATAGTTTGCAAATTCGTACTATACTGTTAATGATTATCCCTCTCTAAAGATAGAATTATGCAAAAACTAAAATACTGCTCAGGTTGACTGCTATCAAAGTATGATAATTTTTTCTATTATTGTCTGACATCACTTGCCTATGACAACAGCTAGCTATCAAACTGAAGACCCTTATTCAAGAGGTTAATACGAGGTAGGAACTCCATTCAGTGTTATTTTGGCTTAAGGGCATAATGTCACAATTTGGTGCATCCTCTAATGACTTTTTTTTTTTTTTGTAAAGACAGCTTACAGCTTAGACCTAGTTCAGCGAATTTCCTTGCAAGGTCCTTGGAAAATAGGGTGGGGGGAGTACAATTGATTGTGTGGCCAAATTTTTGTTCATGCCTGCTTACTGATTTTTGTTCATTTCACAAATAAACAAGGCATGAATATATCAACCCACAAACCATAAACAATAAAGAACTTCATCCTGTAAGTTTGCTACGGCCAGCAGTTTGTGGCTGAATCTGCTATTTGTCATAAGATAAATGATAAAGTGATTGCCATTTGTCACTGAATACACAAGAGAAGTGTTCAGCTGTGAATCACACAAATGCAGACAACAGTAAATACTGCTGTTCTTATTAGTAACTTCTTCTACAAAGATCTGCTTAACTATAAAAAATCATTTTCTTAACTATGAGTACCAATTTCATATGTTAATAATTTTATGATAATACCCATATATCCATTAAACATATCAATAGTTACAGTATAAAAATTTAAAATTTACTAGAATTCATTGTGCATAACAGGAAAAGATACTTCTATAGAGAAAGGTGTTTTATAAAGTTGGGTGTAGAATTTAATTTATATATATTGTTCCCATTTTTGTACTGTTCAGTGATTTTTAATACAAACTTTTTTATGTTTCTGGCAGTCACTGGTGCTTGATGGCTTTCAGCTATATTAATAGAGTTTATAACAGTGCCCATACATTAATATAGTCTGTTTTATCTAAACTCTGATTGAATTTAGGGAGTGCCTAAATTTTCTCTTGCTATATTTTCTGTCAACTATAAGTTTATTAATTTAAGATTATCCACCAAAAAATATTACTTAAAATTCAAATGATTTCCAGAGTATAAGAAATGACTACTGATGCAATGCATCTGCACATTTTTTAGTGGCCATAAGTAGGGCAAATAATCAATTACCACCCATTAAACAACAAAACATTCATACAAAATATCTAACATTTAAAATATGAGAAGTTATTTTTCTGCAAAAAT